>NW_024402026.1:0-12807 GCF_016859285.1 Xiphias gladius
AAATTCCCTCTCTAGGCGAATGAACATCAAATCAAACATGTACTGCGTTTTCAAAAAGTGCTTATGCAAACTCAATTCAAAGCATACTAAGCTTTCTTTGGGAGTCTTCTTGAAGTGAAAGTTTTCCTAAAACGATCTGGCAAATTAAGAGCCTAGCAGCTCAAATGAATATTTGAGTCAAATGAAGTTCTCGCTGAAAAAAATAAAAATCAGCATCTGCTGTGATTCATGGCCCATCTGCACTGAAATCAAATAAAGCATGTTTGCCATCATCAGTCATGCAATTTCTTGGGTTCCCAAAATCTTAAAGTAGTTAGATGAGCTTGAGGTCGACAACAAATATTATATACATATATATATGGGTATGTTCAAAAACAAGCTGTTTAGACTATATTATGTTCAAATTCCTCTCAAATGGCGAATGAACATCAAATCAAACATGTTCGTTTTTCAAAAAGTGCTTATACAAACTCAATTCAAAGCACATACTAGCTTTCTTTGGGAGTCTTCTTGAAGTAGAAAGTTTTCTAAAACGATCTGGCAAAATTAAGAGCCTAGCAGCTCAAATGAATATTTGAGTCAAATGAGATTTTCTCGCTGAAAAGGCGCCAAAATCAACATCTGCTGTGATTCTGGCCCGTCTGCACTGAAATCAAATGAAAAGCATGTTTGCCATCATCAGTCATGCAATTTCTTGGGTTCCCAAAATCTTAAAGTAGTTAGATGAGCTTGAGGGGTCGACAACATATCTTATATACATATATGTTCCAAAAAAACAAGCTGTTTAGACTATATTATGTTCAAATTCCTCTCTCGTCATGAATGAACATCAAATCAAACATGTACTGCGTTTTTCAAAAATGCTTGTACAAACTCAATTCAACACATACTTACCTTGCTTATGGAGTCTTCTTGAAGTAGAAAGTTTTCTAAAACGATCTGGCAAGAATTAAGAGCCTAGCAGCTCAAATGAATATTTGAGTCAAATGAAGTTTTTCTCGTGAATGAATAGCCAAAAATCAACATCTGCTGTGATTTTGGAAAGTCTCGCGACTGAAATCAAATGAAAGCATGTTTGCCATCATCAGTCATGCAATTTCTTGGGTTCCAAAATCTTAAAAGTAGTTAGATGAGCTTGAGGGGTCAACAAATATCTTATATACATATATATATAGGTATGTTCCAAAAGAAACAAGCTGTTTAGACTATATTATGTTCAAATTCCTCTCTCTTGCGAATGAACATCAAATCAAACATGTACTGCGTTTTCAAAAAAAGTGCTTGTACAAACTCAATTCAAAAGCACATACTAAGCCTTTCTTTGGAGTCTTCTTGAAGTAGAAAGTTTTCTAAAACGATCTGGCAGAATTAAGAGCCTAGCAGCTCAAATGAATATTTGAGTCAAATGAAGATTTTCTCGCTGAAAAGGCCAAAAATCAACATCTGCTGTGATTTTGGAAAGTCTCACACTGAAATCAAATGAAAGCATGTTTGCCATCATCAGTCATGCAATTTCTTGGGTTCCAAAATCTTAAAGTAGTTAGATGAGCTTGAGGGTCGACAACATATCTTATATACATATATGTTCCAAAAAGAAACAAGCTGTTTAGACTATATTATGTTCAAATTCCTCTCTAAATCGCGAATGAACATCAAATCAAACATGTACTGCGTTTTCAAAAAAAAAGTGCTTATGCAAACTCAATTCAAAAGCACATACTAAGCTTGCTTTGGGAGTCTTCTTGAAGTAGAAAGTTTTCTAAAACGATCTGGCAAGAATTAAGAGCCTAGCAGCTCAAATGAATATTTGAGTCAAATGAAGATTTTTTCGAATAGCCAAAAATCAACATCTGCTGTGATTTTGGAAAGTCTCGCACTGAAATCAAATGAAAGCATGTTTGCCATCATCAGTCATGCAATTTCTTGGGTTCCAAAATCTTAAAGTAGTTAGATGAGCTTGAGGGTCGACAACATATCTTATATACATATATGTTCCAAAAAAGAAACAAGCTGTTTAGACTATATTATGTTCAAATTCCCTCTCTCGTCGCGAATGAACATCAAATCAAACATGTACTGCGTTTTCAAAAAATGCTTATGCAAACTCAATTCAAAGCACATACTAAGCTTTCTTTGGGAGTCTTCTTGAAGTAGAAAGTTTTCTAAAACGATCTGGCAGAATTAAGAGCCTAGCAGCTCAAATGAATATTTGAGTCAAATGAAGTTTTCTCGGCGAATAGACGCCAAAAACCAACGTCTGCTGTGATTTTGGGAAGTGTGCGCACTGAAATCAAATGAAAGCATGTTTGCCATCATCAGTCATGCAATTTCTTGGGTTCCAAAATCTTAAAGTAGTTAGATGAGCTTGAGGGGTCGACAACATATCTTATATACATATATGTTCCAAAAGAAACAAGCTGTTTAGACTATATTATGTTCAAATCCCTCTCTCGTCGCGAATGAACATCAAATCAAACATGTACTGCGTTCTCAAAAATTGCTTATACAAACTCAATTCAAAGCACATAATTAGCTTTATTTGGGATTCTTCTTCTTGAAGTAGAAAGTTTTCTAAAACGATCTGGCAAGAATTAAAAGCCTAGCAGCTCAAATGAATATTTGAGTCAAATGATTTTCTCGCGAATAGACTACAAAAATCAACATCTGCTGTGATTTTGGAAAGTCTGCGCACTGAAATCAAATGAAAGCATGTTTGCCATCATCAGTCATGCAATTTCTTGGGTTCAAAATCTTAAATTAGTTAGATGAGCTTGAGGGTCGACAATATAGCTTATATATATATGTTCCAAAAGAAACAAGCTGTTTAGACTATATTATGTTCAAATTCCCTCTCTAAATAGCGAATGAACATCAAATCAAACATGTACTGCGTTCTCAAAAAATGCTTATACAAACTCAATTCAAAGCACATACTAACCTTTCTTTGGAGTCTTCTTGAAGTAGAAAGTTTTTCTAAAACGATCTGGCAAGAATTAAGAGCCTAGCAGCTCAAATGAATATTTGAGTCAAATGAAGTTTTCTCGCTGAAAAGGCCAAAATCAACATCTGCTGTGATTTTGGAAAGTCTCTTACTGAAATCAAATGAAAGCATGTTTGCCATCATCAGTCATGCAATTTCTTGGGTTCCAAAATCTTAAAGTAGTTAGATGAGCTTGAGGGGTCGACAACAAATATTATATACATATATATACAGGTATGTTCCAAAAGAAACACGCTGTTTAGACTATATTATGTTCAAATTCCCTCTCTCGTCGCGAATGAACATCAAATCAAACATGTACTGCGTTTTCAAAAAAGTGCTTATGCAAACTCAATTCAAAGCACATACTAAGCTTTCTTTGGGAGTCTTCTTGAAGTAGAAAGTTTTCTAAAACGATCTGGCAAATTGAGAGCCTAGCAGCTCAAATGAATATTTGAGTCAAATGAAGTTTTCTCGGCGAATAGACGCCAAAAATCAACATCTGCTGTGATTTTGGAAAGTCTGCGCACTGAAATCAAATGAAAGCATGTTTGCCATCATCAGTCATGCAATTTCTTGGGTTCCAAAATCTTAAAGTAGTTAGATGAGCTTGAGGGTCGACAACATATCTTATATACATATATGTTCCAAAAGAAACAAGCTGTTTAGACTATATTATGTTCAAATTCCCTCTCTCGTCGCGAATGAACATCAAATCAAACATGTACTGCGTTTTCAAAAAATGCTTATGCAAACTCAATTCAAAGCACATACTTAGCTTTCTTTGGGAGTCTTCTTGAAGTAGAAAGTTTTCTAAAACGATCTGGCCAGAATTAAGAGCCTAGCAGCTCAAATGAATATTTGAGTCAAATGAAGTTTTCTCGTGAATAGGCGCCAAAAATCAACATCTGCTGTGATTTTGGCCCGTCTAGCACTGAAATCAAATGAAAACATGTTTGCCATCATCAGTCATGCAATTTCTTGGGTTCCAAAATCTTAAAGTAGTTAGATGAGCTTGAGGGTCGACAACAAATATTATATACATATATATATAGGTATGTTCCAAAGAAACAAGCTGTTTAGACTATATTATGTTCAAATTCCCTCTCTAAATGCGAATGAACATCAAATCAAACATGTACTGCGTTTTCAAAAAGTGCTTATGCAAACTCAATTCAAAGCACATACTTAGCTTTCTTTGGAGTCTTCTTGAAGTAGAAAGTTTTATAAAAGGATCTGGCAGAATTAAGAGCCTAGCAGCTCAAATGAATATTTGAGTCAAATGAAGTTTTCTCGCTGAAAAGAAGCCAAAAATCAACATCTGCTGTGATTTTGGAAAGTCTGCGCACTGAAATCAAATGAAAGCATGTTTGCCATCATCAGTCATGCAATTTCTTGGGTTCCAAAATCTTAAAGTAGTTAGATGAGCTTGAGGGTCGACAACATATCTTATATACATATATATAGGTATGTTCCAAAAGAAACAAGCTGTTTAGACTATATTATGTTCAAATTCCCTTTCTCTTCGCGAATGAACATCAAATCAAACATGTACTGCGTTTTCAAAAAAGTGCTTATGTAAACTCAATTCAAAGCACATACTAAGCTTTCTTTGGAGTCTTCTTGAAGTAGAAAGTTTTCTAAAACGATCTGGCAAAATTAAGAGCCTAGCAGCTCAAATGAATATTTGAGTCAAATGAAGTTTTCTCGCTGAATAGGCGTAAAAATCAACATCTGCTGTGATTTTGGAAAGTCTCTTACTGAAATCAAATGAAAGCATGTTTGCCATCATCAGTCATGCAATTTCTTGGGTTCCAAAATCTTAAAGTAGTTAGATGAGCTTGAGGGTCGACAACATATCTTATATATATATGTTCCAAAAAGAAACAAGCTGTTTAGACTATATTATGTTCAAATTCCCTCTCTCGTCGCGAATGAACATCAAATCAAACATGTACTGCGTTTTCAAAAAGTGCTTATGCAAACTCAATTCAAAGCACATACTAAGCTTTCTTTGGGAGTCTTCTTGAAGTAGAAAGTTTTCTAAAACGATCTGGCAAGAATTAAGAGCCTAGCAGCTCAAATGAATATTTGAGTCAAATGAAGTTTTCTCGCTGAATAGGCGCCAAAATCAACATCTGCTGTGATTTTGGAAAGTCTGCTTACTGAAATCAAATGAAAGCATGTTTGCCATCATCAGTCATGCAATTTCTTGGGTTCAAAATCTTAAAGTAGTTAGATGAAAAGGGTCGAAAATCAACATCTGCTGTGATTATGGTATGCGCAAATCAAACAAGCTGTTTGCCATCATCAGTCATGCAATTTCTTGTATTCCAAAATCTTAAAGTAGTTAGATGAACATCAAATCAAACAACATATCTTATATATATATTTTCCAAAAGAAACAAGCTGTTGCAAACTCAATTCAAAGCACATACTTACCTTGCTTTGGGAGTCTTCTTGAAGTAGAAAGTTTTCTAAAAGGATCTGGCAAGAATTAAGAGCCTAGCAGCTCAAATGAATATTTGAGTCAAATGAAGTTTTCTCGGCGAATAGACGCCAAAAATCAACATCTGCTGTGATTTTGGAAAGTCTGCGCACTGAAATCAAATGAAAGCATGTTTGCCATCATCAGTCATGCAATTTCTTGGGTTCCAAAATCTTAAAGTAGTTAGATGAGCTTGAGGGGTCGACAACATATCTTATATACATATATGTTCCAAAAGAAACAAGCTGTTTAGACTATATTATGTTCAAATTCCCTCTCTCATCATGAATGAACATCAAATCAAACATGTACTGCGTTTTCAAAAAAGTGCTTATGCAAACTCAATTCAAAGCACATACTAAGCTTTCTTTAGGAGTCTTCTTGAAGTAGAAAGTTTTCTAAAACGATCTGGCAAGAATTAAGAGCCTAGCAGCTCAAATGAATATTTGAGTCAAATGAAGTTTTTCGTGAATAGGCAAAAATCAACATCTGCTGTGATTTTGGAAAGTCTGCGCACTGAAATCAAATGAAAGCATGTTTGCCATCATCAGTCATGCAATTTCTTGGGTTCCAAAATCTTAAAGTAGTTAGATGAGCTTGAGGGGTCGACAACATATCTTATATACATATATGTTCCAAAAGAAACAAGCTGTTTAGACTATATTATGTTCAAATTCCCTCTCTCGTCGCGAATGAACATCAAATCAAACATGTACTGCGTTTTCAAAAAAGTGCTTATGCAAACTCAATTCAAAGCACATACTAAGCTTTCTTTGGGAGTCTTCTTGAAGTAGAAAGTTTTCTAAAACGATCTGGCAAGAATTAAGAGCCTAGCAGCTCAAATGAATATTTGAGTCAAATGAAGTTTCTCTGAAAATAGACGCCAAAAATCAACATCTGCTGTGATTTTGGCCCGTCTGCGCACTGAAATCAAATGAAAAGCATGTTTGCCATCATCAGTCATGCAATTTCTTGGGTTCCAAAATCTTAAAGTAGTTAGATGAGCTTGAGGGATCGACAACATATCTTATATACATATATGTTCCAAAGAAACAAGCTGTTTAGCCTATATTATGCTCAAATCCCCTCTCACTTCGCGAATGAACATCAAATCAAACATGTACTGCGTTTTCAAAAAATGCTTGTATAAACTAAATTCAAAGCACATACTTACCTTGCTTATGGAGTCTTCTTGAAGTAGAAAGTTTTCTAAAACGATCTGGCAAAATTAAGAGCCTAGCAGCTCAAATGAATATTTGAGTCAAATGAAGTTTTTCGGCGAATAGGCGCCAAAAATCAACATCTGCTGTGATTTTGGAAAGTCTCTTACTGAAATCAAATGAAAGCATGTTTGCCATCATCAGTCATGCAATTTCTTGGGTTCCAAAATCTTAAAGTAGTTAGATGAGCTTGAGGGTCGACAACATATCTTATATACATATATGTTCAAAAGAAACAAGCTGTTTAGACTATATTATGTTCAAATTCCCTCTCTTCATGAATGAACATCAAATCAAACATGTACTGCGTTTTCAAAAAGTGCTTATACAAACTCAATTCAAAGCACATACTAAGCTTTCTTTGGGAGACTTCTTGAAGTAGAAAGTTTTCTAAAACGATCTGGCAAGAATTAAGAGCCTAGCAGCTCAAATGAATATTTGAGTCAAATGAAGTTTTCTCGGCGAATACATGCCAAAATTCAACATCTGCTGTGATTTTGGTTTCTCGCTGAAAAAGGCAAAAATCAACATCTGCTGTGATTCTGGCCCGTCTAGCACTGAAATCAAATGAAAGCATGTTTGCCATCATCAGTCATGCAATTTCTTGGGTTCCAAAATCTTAAAGTAGTTAGATGAGCTTGAGGGGTCGACAACATATCTTATATACATATATGTTCCAAAAGAAACAAGCTGTTTAGACTATATTATGTTCAAATTCCCTCTCTCTTCGCGAATGAACATCAAATCAAACATGTACTGCGTTTTCAAAAGTGCTTGTACAAACTCAATTCAAAGCACATACTTACCTTGCTTTGGGAGTCTTCTTGAAGTAGAAAGTTTTCTAAAAGGATCTGGCAAGAATTAAGAGCCTAGCAGCTCAAATGAATATTTGAGTCAAATGAAGTTTTCTCGGCGAATAGACGCCAAAAATCAACATCTGCTGTGATTTTGGAGAGTCTGCGCACTGAAATCAAATGAAAGCATGTTTGCCATCATCAGTCATGCAATTTCTTGGGTTCCAAAATCTTAAAGTAGTTAGATGAGCTTGAGGGGTCGACAACATATCTTATATACATATATGTTCCAAAAGAAACAAGCTGTTTAGACTATATTATGTTCAAATTCCTCTCGTCATCGAATGAACATCAAATCAAACATGTACTGCGTTTTCAAAAAATGCTTGTACAAACTCAATTCAAAGCACATACTAAGCTTTCTTTGGGAGTCTTCTTGAAGTAGAAAGTTTTCTAAAAGAATCTGGCAAGAATTAAGAGCCTAGCAGCTCAAATGAATATTTGAGTCAAATGAAGTTGTCTCGCTGAAAAGTCGCCAAAAATCAACATCTGCTGTGATTTTGGCCCGTCTGCGCACTGAAATCAAATGAAAGCATGTTTGCCATCATCAGTCATGCAATTTCTTGGGTTCCAAAATCTTAAAGTAGTTAGATGAGCTTGAGGGGTCGACAACAAATATTATATACATATATATATAGGTATGTTCCAAAAGAAACAAGCTGTTTAGACTATATTATGTTCAAATTCCTCTCTCGTCGCGAATGAACATCAAATCAAACATGTACTGCGTTTTCAAAAAGTGCTTATGCAAACTCAATTCAAAGCACATACTAAGCTTTCTTTTGGAGTCTTCTTGAAGTAGAAAGTTTTCTAAAACGATCTGGCAAAATTAAGAGCCTAGCAGCTCAAATGAATATTTGAGTCAAATGAAGTTTTCTCGGCGAATACCGCCAAAATCAACATCTGCTGTGATTTTGGAAAGTCTCGCGCACTGAAATCAAATGAAAGCATGTTTGCCATCATCAGTCATGCAATTTCTTGGGTTCCAAAATCTTAAAGTAGTTAGATGAGCCTGAGGGTCGACAACATATCTTATATACATATATGTTCCAAAAGAAACAAGCTGTTTAGACTATATTATGTTCAAATTCCCTCTCTCGTCGCGAATGAACATCAAATCAAACATGTACTGCGTTTTCAAAAAGTGCTTATGCAAACTCAATTCAAAGCACATACTAAGCTTTCTTTGGGAGTCTTCTTGAAGTAGAAAGTTTTCTAAAAGGATCTGGCAAAATTAAGAGCCTAGCAGCTCAAATGAATATTTGAGTCAAATGAAATTTTCTCGCTGAAAAAGGCCAAAATCAACATCTGCTGTGATTCTGGCCCGTCTGCTTACTGAAATCAAATGAAAGCATGTTTGCCATCATCAGTCATGCAATTTCTTGGGTTCCAAAATCTTAAAGTAGTTAGATGAGCTTGAGGGTCGACAACATATCTTATATATATATGTTCCAAAAAACAAGCTGTTTAGACTATATTATGTTCAAATTCCCTCTCTCGTCGCGAATGAACATCAAATCAAACATGTACTGCGTTTTCAAAAAACTTCTTATGCAAACTCAATTCAAAGCACATACTAAGCTTTCTTTGGGAGTCTTCTTGAAGTAGAAAGTTTTCTAAAACGATCTGGCAAGAATTAAGAGCCTAGCAGCTCAAATGAACATTTGAGTCAAATGAAGTTTTCTCGCTGAAAAGACGCCAAAAATCAACATCTGCTGTGATTTTGGGAAAATCTGCACTGAAATCAAATGATCTGCTGTGATTCTGGCCCGTCTAGAAATCAAATGAAAGCATGTTTGCCATCATCAGTCATGCAATTTCTTGGGTTCCAAAATCTTAAAGTAGTTAGATGAGCTTGAGGGGTCGACAACAAATATTATATACATATATATACAGGTATGTTCCAAAAGAAACAAGCTGTTTAGACTATATTATGTTCAAATTCCCTCTCTAAATGCAGCGAATGAACATCAAATCAAACATGTACTGCGTTTTCAAATGCTTGTACAAACTCAATTCAAAAGCACATACTTAGCTTTCTTTGGGAGTCTTCTTGAAGTAGAAAGAAGTTTTCTAAAACGATCTGGCAAGAATTAAGAGCCTAGCAGCTCAAATGAATATTTGAGTCAAATGAAGTTTTCTCTGAAAAAGGCGTAAAAATCAACATCTGCTGTGATTCTGGCCCGTCTCTGCGCACTGAAATCAAATGAAAGCATGTTTGCCATCATCAGTCATGCAATTTCTTGTGTTTCCAAAATCTTAAAGTAGTTAGATGAGCTTGAGGGGGTTCGACAACATATCTTATATACATATATATATATGTTCCAAAAGAAACAAGCTGTTTAGACTATATTATGTTCAAATTCCCTCTCTAAATCGCGAATGAACATCAAATCAAACATGTACTGCGTTTTTCAAAAATGCTTGTACAAACTCAATTCAAAAGCACATACTAAGCTTTCTTTGGGAGTCTTCTTGAAGTAGAAAGTTTTCTAAAAGGATCTGGCAAAATTAAGAGCTAGCAGCTCAAATGAATATTTGAGTCAAATGAAGTTTTCTCTGAAATAGGCCAAAAATCAACATCTGCTGTGATTTTGGAAAGTCTGCGCACTGAAATCAAATGAAAGCATGTTTGCCATCATCAGTCATGCAATTTCTTGGGTTCCAAAATCTTAAGTAGTTAGATGAGCTTGAGGGTCGACAACATATCTTATATACATATATGTTCCAAAAGAAACAAGCTGTTTAGACTATATTATGTTCCAAATTCCTCTCTAAATGAGCGAATGAACATCAAATCAAACATGTACTGCGTTTTCAAAAAATGCTTATGCAAACACAATTAAAAGCACATACTAAGCTTTCTTTGGGAGTCTTCTTGAAGTAGAAAGTTTTCTAAAACGATCTGGCAAGAATTAAGAGCCTAGCAGCTCAAATGAATATTTGAGTCAAATGAAGTTTTCTCGCTGAAAAGAGCGCCAAAAATCAACATCTGCTGTGATTTTGGCCGTCTGCACTGAAATCAAATGAAAGCATGTTTGCCATCATCAGTCATGCAATTTCTTGGGTTCCAAAATCTTAAAGTAGTTAGATGAGCTTGAGGTCGACAACAAATATTATATACATATATATATAGGTATTTCCAAAAGAAACAAGCTGTTTAGACTATATTATGTTCAAATTCCTCTCTCTAAATGGCGAATGAACATCAAATCAAACATGTACTGCGTTTTTCCAAAAAAATGCTTATGCAAACTCAATTCAAAGCACATACTTACCTTTCTTTGGAGTCTTCTTGAAGTAGAAAGTTTTCTAAAAGGATCTGGCAAGAATTAAGAGCCTAGCAGCTCAAATGAATATTTGAGTCAAATGAAGTTTTCTCGGCTGAAATAGCGCCAAAAATCAACATCTGCTGTGATTTTGGAAAGTCTGCGCTTACTGAAATCAAATGAAAGCATGTTTGCCATCATCAGTCATGCAATTTCTTGGGTTCAAAATCTTAAAGTAGTTAGATGAGCTTGAGGGTCGACAACAACATATCTTATATACATATATGTTCCAAAAAACAAGCTGTTTAGACTATATTATGTTCAAATTTCCCTCTCTGTCGAATGAACATCAAATCAAACATATGCGTTTTCAAAAAATGCTTGTGCAAACTCAATTCAAAAGCACATACTTACCTTTCTTTGGAGTCTTCTTAAAGTAGAAAGTTTTCTAAAAGGATCTGGCAAGAATTAAGAGCCTAGCAGCTCAAATGAATATTTGAGTCAAATGAAGTTTTCTCGCTGAAAAGCGCCAAAATCAACATCTGCTGTGATTCTGGCCCGTCTCTTGCACTGAAATCAAATGAAAGCATGTTTGCCATCATCAGTCATGCAATTTCTTGTGTTCCAAAATCTTAAAGTAGTTAGATGAGCTTGATTCGACAACAAATATTATATACATATATATATACAGGTATGTTCCAAAAAACAAGCTGTTTAGACTATATTATGTTCAAATTCCCTCTCTCGTCATGAATGAACATCAAATCAAACATGTACTGCGTTTTCAAAAAAAAGTGCTTATGCAAACTCAATTCAAAGCACATACTAAGCTTTCTTTGGGGAGTCTTCTTGAAGTAGAAAGTTTTCTAAACGATCTGGCAAAATTAAAGCCTAGCAGCTCAAATGAATATTTGAGTCAAATGAGATTTTCTACCGCTGAAAAGGCGCCAAAAATCAACATCTGCTGTGATTTTGGCCCGTCCTCGCACTGAAATCAAATGAAAGCATGTTTGCCATCATCAGTCATGCAATTTCTTGGGTTCCAAAATCTTAAAGTAGTTAGATGAGCTTGAGGGTCGACAACATATCTTATATACATATATGTTCCCAAAGAAACAAGCTGTTTAGACTATATTATGTTCAAATTCCTCTCTCGTCATGAATGAACATCAAATCAAACATGTACTGCGTTTTCAAAAATGCTTAAGTGCTTATGCAAACTCAATTCCAAAGCACATACTAAGCTTTCTTCTTTGGAGTCTTCTTGAAGTAGAAAGTTTTTCTAAAACGATCTGGCAGAATTAGAGCCTAGCAGCTCAAATGAATATTTGAGTCAAATGAAGTTTTCTCGCTGAAAAAAGGCGCCAAAAATCAACATCTGCTGTGATTCTGGAAAGTCTCTTTACTGAAATCAAATGAAAGCATGTTTGCCATCATCAGTCATGCAATTTCTTGAAAAATCTTTTTCTAAATCAAATGAAGTTGCCATCATCAGTCCTGCAATTTCTTGTGTTCCAAAATCTTAAAGTAGTTAGATGAGCTTGAGGGTCGACAAAAAACCTGTATATACATATATATACAGGTATGTTCCAAAAAAACACGCTGTTTAGACTATATTATGTTCAAATTCCTCTCTAAATGCATGAATGAACATCAAATCAAACATGTACTGCGTTTTCAAAAAGTTTATACAAACTCAATTCAAAGCACATACTAAGCTTTCTTTGGGAGTCTTCTTCTTGAAGTGAAAAGTTTTTAAAAGGATCTGGCAGAATTAAGAGCTAGCAGCTCAAATGAATATTTGAGTCAAATGAAGTTTTCGCTGAAAAGACGCCAAAAATCAACATCTGCTGTGATTTTGGAAAGTCTGCACTGAAATCAAATGAAAACATGTTTGCCATCATCAGTCATGCAATTTCTTGGGTTCCAAAAATCTTAAAAGTAGTTAGATGAGCTTGAAGGGTGAGACAACATATCTTATATACATATATGTTCA
>NW_024402027.1:0-12668 GCF_016859285.1 Xiphias gladius
AAATACTTTGACTCAAATATTCATTTGAGCTGCTAGGCTCTTAATTCTTGCCAGATCGTTTTAGAAAACTTTCTACTTTAAGAAGACTCCTAAAGAAAGCTTAGTATGTGCTTTGAATTGAGTTTGCATAAGCACTTTTTTGAAAACGCAGTACAT
The DNA here is from genome assembly GCF_016859285.1 of Xiphias gladius. Taxonomy (NCBI): domain Eukaryota; kingdom Metazoa; phylum Chordata; class Actinopteri; order Istiophoriformes; family Xiphiidae; genus Xiphias; species Xiphias gladius. The sequence continues at coordinate 157 of NW_024402027.1, forward strand.
GTTTGATTTGATGTTCATTCGTGACGAGAGAGGGAATTTGAACATAATATAGTCTAAACAGCTTGTTTCTTTTGGAACATATATGTATATAAGATATGTTGTCGACCCCTCAAGCTCATCTAATTACTTTAAGATTCTGGAACCCAAGAAATTGCATGACTGATGATGGCAAACATGCTTTAATTTGATTTCAGTCAGACGGGCAGAATCACAGCAGATGTTGATTTTTACGCCTATTCGCCGAGAAAACTTCATTTGACTCAAATATTCATTTGAGCTGCTAGGCTCTTAATTCTTGCCAGATCGTTTTAGAAAACTTTCTACTTTAAGAAGACTCCATAAGCAAGGTAAGTATGTGCTTTGAATTGAGTTTGTATAAGCACTTTTTTGAAAACGCAGTACATGTTTGATTTGATGTTCATTCGTGACGAGAGAGGGAATTTGAACATAATATCGTCTAAACAGCTTGTTTTTTGGAACATATATGTATATAAGATATGTTGTCGACCCCTCAAGCTCATCTAACTACTTTAAGATTTTGGAACCCAAGAAATTGCATGACTGATGATGGCAAACATGCTTTCATTTGATTTCAGTGCGCACACGGGCCAGAATCACAGCAGATGTTGATTTTTGGCGTCTATTCAGAGAAAACTTCATTTGACTCAAATATTCATTTGAGCTGCTAGGCTCTTAATTCTTGCCAGATATTTTAAGAAAACTTTCTACTTTAAGAAGACTCCATAAGCAAGGTAAGTATGTGCTTTGAATTGAGTTTGTATAAGCATTTTTGAAAACGCAGTACATGTTTGATTTGATGTTCATTCGCGACGAGAGAGGGAATTTGAACATAATATAGTCTAAACAGCTTGTTTCTTTTGGAACATATATGTATATAAGATATGTTGTCGACCCCTCAAGCTCATCTAACTACTTTAAGATTTTGGAACCCAAGAAATTGCATGACTGATGATGGCAAACATGCTTTCATTTGATTTCAGTGCGCAGACGGCCAGAATCACAGCAGATGTTGATTTTTACGCCTATTCAGCGAGAAAACTTCATTTGACTCAAATATTCATTTGAGCTTCTATGCTCTTAATTCTTGCCAGATCGTTTTAGAAAACTTTCTACTTTAAGAAGACTCCTAAAGAAAGGTAAGTATGTGCTTTGAATTGAGTTTGCATAAGCACTTTTTTGAAAACGTAGTACATGTTTGATTTGATGTTCATTCGCGACGAGAGAGGGAATTTGAACATAATATAGTCTAAACAGCTTGTTTCTTTTGGAACATATATGTATATAAGATATGTTGTCGACCCCTCAAGCTCATCTAACTACTTTAAGATTTTGGAACCCAAGAAATTGCATGACTGATGATGGCAAACATGCTTTCATTTGATTTCAGTGCGCAGACGGGCCAGAATCACAGCAGATGTTGATTTTTGGCCTCTTTTCAGCGAGAAAACTTCATTTGACTCAAATATTCATTTGAGCTGCTAGGCTCTTAATTCTTGCCAGATCGTTTTAGAAAACTTTCTACTTTATGAAGACTCCATAAGCAAGGTAAGTATGTGCTTTTGAATTGAGTTTGTACAAGCATTTTTTGAAAACGCAGTACATGTTTGATTTGATGTTCATTCGCGACGAGAGAGGGAATTTGAACATAATATAGTCTAAACAGCTTGTTTCTTTTTGGAGCATATATGTATATAAGATATGTTGTCGACCCTCAAGCTCATCTAACTACTTTAAGATTTTGGAACCCAAGAAATTGCATGACTGATGATGGCAAACATGCTTTCATTTGATTTCAGTAAAGGACGGGCCAGAATCACAGCAGATGTTGATTTTGGCGCCTATTCGCCGAGAAACTTCATTTGACTCAAATATTCATTTGAGCTGCTAGGCTCTTAATTTGCCAGATCGTTTTAGAAAACTTTCTACTTTAAGAAGACTCCAAAGAAAGGTAAGTATGTGCTTTGAATTGAGTTTGTATAAGCACTTTTTGAAAACGCAGAACATGTTTGATTTGATGTTCATTCATTTAGAGAGGGAATTTGAACATAATATAGTCTAAACAGCTTGTTTTTTGGAACATATATGTATATAAGATATGTTGTCGACCCTCAAGCTCATCTAACTACTTTAAGATTTTGGAACCCAAGAAATTGCATGACTGATGATGGCAAACATGCTTTCATTTGATTTCAGTGCGCAGATGGGCCAGAATCACAGCAGATGTTGATTTTTGGCGTCTATTCGCCGAGAAGACTTCATTTGACTCAAATATTCATTTGAGCTGCTAGGCTCTTAATTCTGCCAGATCGTTTTAGAAAACTTTCTACTTTAAGAAGACTCCCAAAGCAAGGTAAGTATGTGCTTTGAATTGAGTTTGTACAAGCATTTTTTGAAAACGCAGTACATGTTTGATTTGATGTTCATTCGCGACGAGAGATTTGAACATAATATAGTCTAAACAGCTTGTTTCTTTTGGAACATATATGTATATAAGATATGTTGTCGACCCTCAAGCTCATCTAACTACTTTAAGATTTTGGAACCCAAGAAATTGCATGACTGATGATGGCAAACATGCTTTCATTTGATTTCAGTAAGCAGACGGGCCAGAATCACAGCAGATGTTGATTTTTGCGCCTATTCAGCGAGAAAACTTCATTTGACTCAAATATTCATTTGAGCTGCTAGGCTCTTAATTCTTGCCAGATCGTTTTAGAAAACTTTCTACTTTAAGAAGACTCCATAAACAAGGTAAGTATGTGCTTTGAATTGAGTTTGTACAAGCATTTTTTGAAAACGCAGTACATGTTTGATTTGATGTTCATTCGCCATTTAGAGAGGAATTTGAACATAATATAGTCTAAACAGCTTGTTTCTTTTGGAACATATATGTATATAAGATATGTTGTCGACCCTTCAAGCTCATCTAACTACTTTAAGATTTTGGAACCCAAGAAATTGCATGACTGATGATGGCAAACATGCTTTCATTTGATTTCAGTGCGCACACGGGCCAGAATCACAGCAGATGTTGATTTTTTGGCGCCTATTCAGCGAGAAAACTTCATTTGACTCAAATATTCATTTGAGCTGCTAGGCTCTTAATTCTTGCCAGATCGTTTTAGAAAACTTTCTACTTTAAGAAGACTCCATAAGAAAGCTAAGTATGTGCTTTGAATTGAGTTTGTATAAGCACTTTTTGTAAACGCAGTACATGTTTGATTTGATGTTCATTCATGAACAGAGAGGGAATTTGAACATAATATAGTCTAAACAGCTTGTTTCTTTTGGAACATATATGTATATAAGATATGTTGTCGACCCTCAAGCTCATCTAACTACTTTAAGATTTTGGAACCCAAGAAATTGCATGACTGATGAAATGGCAAACATGCTTTCATTTGATTTTCAAAATCACATCACAGCAGATGTTGATTTTTGCCTATTCACGAGAAAACTTCATTTGACTCAAATATTCATTTGAGCTGCTAGGCTCTTAATTCTGCCAGATCGTTTTAGAAAACTTTCTACTTTAAGAAGACTCATAAGCAAGGTAAGTATGTGCTTTGAATTGAGTTTGTACAAGCATTTTTGAAAACGCAGTACATGTTTGATTTGATGTTCATTCATGCATTTAGAGAGGGAATTTGAACATAATATAGTCTAAACAGCTTGTTTTTTTTGGAACATATATGTATATAAGATATGTTGTCGACCCCTCAAGCTCATCTAACTACTTTAAGATTTTGGAACCCAAGAAATTGCATGACTGATGATGGCAAACATGCTTTCATTTGATTTCAGTGCGCAGACGGGCCAGAATCACAGCAGATGTTGATTTTTGGCGTCTATTCGCCGAGAAGACTTCATTTGACTCAAATATTCATTTGAGCTGCTAGGCTCTTAATTCTTGCCAGATCCTTTTAGAAAACTTTCTACTTTAAGAAGACTCCATAAAAGCTTAGTATGTGCTTTTGAATTGAGTTTGTACAAGCACTTTTTTGAAAACGCAGTACATGTTTGATTTGATGTTCATTCGCGAAGAGAGAGGGAATTTGAACATAATATAGTCTAAACAGCTTGTTTCTTTTGGAACATATATGTATATAAGATATGTTGTCGACCCTCAAGCTCATCTAACTACTTTAAGATTTTGGAACCCAAGAAATTGCATGACTGATGATGGCAAACATGCTTTCATTTGATTTCAGTGCAGACGGGCCAGAATCACAGCAGATGTTGATTTTGGCGCCTATTCAGCCGAGAAAACTTCATTTGACTCAAATATTCATTTGAGCTGCTAGGCTCTTAATTCTGCTGCCAGATCGTTTTAGAAAACTTTCTACTTTAAGAAGACTCCATAAGCAAGGTAAGTATGTGCTTTGAATTGAGTTTGTATAAGCACTTTTTGAAAACGCAGTACATGTTTGATTTGATGTTCATTCGCATTTAGAGAGGAATTTGAACATAATATAGTCTAAACAGCTTGTTTCTTTTGGAACATATATGTATATAAGATATGTTGTCGACCCCTCAAGCTCATCTAACTACTTTAAGATTTTGGAACCCAAGAAATTGCATGACTGATGATGGCAAACATGCTTTCATTTGATTTCAGTGCGCAGACGGGCCAGAATCACAGCAGATGTTGATTTTTGGCGTCTATTCGCCGAGAAAACTTCATTTGACTCAAATATTCATTTGAGCTGCTAGGCTCTTAATTCTTGCCAGATCGTTTTAGAAAACTTTCTACTTTAAGAAGACTCCATAAGCAAGGTAAGTATGTGCTTTGAATTGAGTTTGTACAAGCATTTTTTGAAAACGCAGTACATGTTTGATTTGATGTTCATTCGCGACGAGAGAGGGAATTTGAACATAATATAGTCTAAACAGCTTGTTTCTTTTGGAACATATATGTATATAAGATATGTTGTCGACCCCTCAAGCTCATCTAACTACTTTAAGATTTTGGAACCCAAGAAATTGCATGACTGATGATGGCAAACATGCTTTCATTTGATTTCAGTGCGCAGACGGGCCAGAATCACAGCAGATGTTGATTTTTGGCGTCTATTCGCCGAGAAAACTTCATTTGACTCAAATATTCATTTGAGCTGCTAGGCTCTTAATTCTTGCCAGATCGTTTTAGAAAACTTTCTACTTTAAGAAGACTCCATAAGCAAGGTAAGTATGTGCTTTGAATTGAGTTTGTACAAGCATTTTTTGAAAACGCAGTACATGTTTGATTTGATGTTCATTCGCGACGAGAGGGAATTTGAACATAATATAGTCTAAACAGCTTGTTTCTTTTGGAACATATATGTATATAAGATATGTTGTCGACCCCTCAAGCTCATCTAACTACTTTAAGATTTTGGAACCCAAGAAATTGCATGACTGATGATGGCAAACATGCTTTCATTTGATTTCAGTGCGCAGACGGGCCAGAATCACAGCAGATGTTGATTTTTGGCGTCTATTCGCCGAGAAAACTTCATTTGACTCAAATATTCATTTGAGCTGCTAGGCTCTTAATTCTTGCCAGATCGTTTTAGAAAACTTTCTACTTTAAGAAGACTCCATAAGCAAGGTAAGTATGTGCTTTGAATTGAGTTTGTACAAGCATTTTTTGAAAACGCAGTACATGTTTGATTTGATGTTCATTCATGATTTGAGAGGAATTTGAACATAATATAGTCTAAACAGCTTGTTTCTTTTGGAACATATATGTATATAAGATATGTTGTCGACCCCTCAAGCTCATCTAACTACTTTAAGATTTTGGAACCCAAGAAATTGCATGACTGATGATGGCAAACATGCTTTCATTTGATTTCAGTGCGCAGACGGGCCAGAATCACAGCAGATGTTGATTTTTGGCGTCTATTCAGCGAGAATACTTCTTTTGACTCAAATATTCATTTGAGCTGCTAGGCTCTTAATCCTTGCCAGATCGTTTTAGAAAACTTTCTACTTTAAGAAGACTCCTAAAGAAAGCTAAGTATGTGCTTTGAATTGAGTTTGTATAAGCATTTTTTGAGAACGCAGTACATGTTTGATTTGATGTTCATTCATGATTTAGAGAGGGAATTTGAACATAATATAGTCTAAACAGCTTGTTTCTTTTGGAACATATATGTATATAAGATATGTTGTCGACCCCTCAAGCTCATCTAACTACTTTAAGATTTTGGAACCCAAGAAATTGCATGACTGATGATGGCAAACATGCTTTCATTTGATTTCAGTAAGCAGACGGGCCAGAATCACAGCAGATGTTGATTTTTGGCGCCTATTCGCCGAGAAAACTTCATTTGACTCAAATATTCATTTGAGCTGCTAGGCTCTTAATTTTTGCCAGATCGTTTTAGAAAACTTTCTACTTTAAGAAGACTCCATAAGCAAGGTAAGTATGTGCTTTGAATTGAGTTTGTATAAGCATTTTTTGAAAACGCAGTACATGTTTGATTTGATGTTCATTCGCATTTAGAGAGGAATTTGAACATAATATAGTCTAAACAGCTTGTTTCTTTTTGGAACATATATGTATATAAGATATGTTGTCGACCCCTCAAGCTCATCTAACTACTTTAAGATTTTGGAACCCAAGAAATTGCATGACTGATGATGGCAAACATGCTTTCATTTGATTTCAGTGCGCAGACGGGCCAGAATCACAGCAGATGTTGATTTTTGGCGTCTATTCGCCGAGAAACTTCATTTGACTCAAATATTCATTTGAGCTGCTAGGCTCTTAATTCTTGCCAGATCGTTTTAGAAAACTTTCTACTTTAAGAAGACTCCCGAAGCAAGGTAAGTATGTGCTTTGAATTGAGTTTGCATAAGCACTTTTTTGAAAACGCAGTACATGTTTGATTTGATGTTCATTCGCGACGAGAGAGGGAATTTGAACATAATATAGTCTAAACAGCTTGTTTCTTTTGGAACATATATGTATATAAGATATGTTGTCGACCCCTCAAGCTCATCTAACTACTTTAAGATTTTGGAACCCAAGAAATTGCATGACTGATGATGGCAAACATGCTTTCATTTGATTTCAGTGCGCAGACGGCCAAGAATCACAGCAGATGTTGATTTTTTGGCGCCTATTCACGAGAAAACTTCATTTGACTCAAATATTCATTTGAGCTGCTAGGCTCTTAATTCTTGCCAGATCGTTTTAGAAAACTTTCTACTTCAAGAAGACTCCATAAGCAAGGTAAGTATGTGCTTTGAATTGAGTTTGTATAAGCACTTTTTGAAAACGCAGTACATGTTTGATTTGATGTTCATTCGCGATTTGAGAGAGGAATTTGAACATAATATAGTCTAAACAGCTTGTTTTTTGGAACATATATGTATATAAGATATGTTGTCGACCCCTCAAGCTCATCTAACTACTTTAAGATTTTGGAACCCAAGAAATTGCATGACTGATGATGGCAAACATGCTTTCATTTGATTTCAGTGCGCAGACGGGCCAGAATCACAGCAGATGTTGATTTTTGGCGTCTATTCGCCGAGAAAACTTCATTTGACTCAAATATTCATTTGAGCTGCTAGGCTCTTAATTCTTGCCAGATCGTTTTAGAAAACTTTCTACTTTAAGAAGACTCCCAAAGCAAGGTAAGTATGTGCTTTGAATTGAGTTTGTACAAGCATTTTTTGAAAACGCAGTACATGTTTGATTTGATGTTCATTCGCGACGAGAGAGGGAATTTGAACATAATATAGTCTAAACAGCTTGTTTCTTTTGGAACATATATGTATATAAGATATGTTGTCGACCCCTCAAGCTCATCTAACTACTTTAAGATTTTGGAACCCAAGAAATTGCATGACTGATGATGGCAAACATGCTTTCATTTGATTTCAGTGCAGACGGGCCAGAATCACAGCAGATGTTGTTTTTTGGCGTCTTTTCAGCGAGATACTTCATTTGACTCAAATATTCATTTGAGCTGCTAGGCTCTTAATTCTTGCCAGATCGTTTTAGAAAACTTTCTACTTTAAGAAGACTCCATAAGAAAGGTAAGTATGTGCTTTGAATTGAGTTTGTAAAAGCATTTTTTGTAAAAGAAGTACATGATTGATTTGATGTTCATTCGCGATTTCGAGAGAGGAATTTGAACATAATATAGTCTAAACAGCTTTTTTCTTTTGGAACATATATGTATATAAGATATGTTGTCGACCCCTCAAGCTCATCTAACTACTTTAAGATTTTGGAACCCAAGAAATTGCATGACTGATGATGGCAAACATGCTTTCATTTGATTTCAGTGCGTAGACGGGCCAGAATCACAGCAGATGTTGATTTTTACGTCTATTCGCCGAGAAAACTTCATTTGACTCAAATATTCATTTGAGCTGCTAGGCTCTTAATTCTTGCCAGATCGTTTTAGAAAACTTTCTACTTTAAGAAGACTCCATAAGCAAGGTAAGTATGTGCTTTGAATTGAGTTTGTACAAGCATTTTTTGAAAACGCAGTACATGTTCGATTTGATGTTCATTCGCATTTGAGAGGGAATTTGAACATAATATAGTCTAAACAGCTTGTTTCTTTTGGAACATATATGTATATAAGATATGTTGTCGACCCCTCAAGCTCATCTAACTACTTTAAGATTTTGGAACCCAAGAAATTGCATGACTGATGATGGCAAACATGCTTTCATTTGATTTCAGTGCGCAGACGGGCCAGAATCACAGCAGATGTTGATTTTTTGGCGCCTATTCAGCGAGAAAACTTCATTTGACTCAAATATTCATTTGAGCTGCTAGGCTCTTAATTCTTGCCAGATCGTTTTAGAAAACTTTCTACTTTAAGAAGACTCCAAAGAAAGCTAAGTATGTGCTTTGAATTGAGTTTGCATAAGCACTTTTTGAAAACGCAGTACATGTTTGATTTGATGTTCATTCGCATTTAGAGAGGGAATTTGAACATAATATAGTCTAAACAGCTTGTTTCTTTTGGAACATATATGTATATAAGATATGTTGTCGACCCTCAAGCTCATCTAACTACTTTAAGATTTTGGAACCCAAGAAATTGCATGACTGATGATGGCAAACATGCTTTCATTTGATTTCAGTGCAGACGGGCCAGAATCACAGCAGATGTTGATTTTTGGCGCCTATTCAGCGAGAAAATTCATTTGACTCAAATATTCATTTGAGCTGCTAGGCTCTTAATTCTTGCCAGATCGTTTTAGAAAACTTTCTACTTAAGAAGACTCCATAAGAAAGCCAAGTATGTGCTTTGTATTGAGTTTGTATAAGCATTTTTTGAGAACGCAGTACATGTTTGATTTGATGTTCATTCATGATTTAGAGAGGAATTTGAACATAATATAGTCTAAACAGCTTGTTTCTTTTGGAACATATATGTATATAAGATATGTTGTCGACCCTCAAGCTCATCTAACTACTTTAAGATTTTGGAACCCAAGAAATTGCATGACTGATGATGGCAAACATGCTTTCATTTGATTTCAGTGCGCAGACGGGCCAGAATCACAGCAGATGTTGATTTTTGCGTCTATTCAGCGAGAAAACTTCATTTGACTCAAATATTCATTTGAGCTGCTAGGCTCTTAATTCTTGCCAGATCGTTTTAGAAAACTTTCTACTTTAAGAAGACTCCCAAAGAAAGGTAAGTATGTGCTTTGAATTGAGTTTGTATAAGCATTTTTTGAGAACGCAGTACATGTTTGATTTGATGTTCATTCGTGATGAGAGAGGGAATTTGAACATAATATAGTCTAAACAGCTTGTTTCTTTTGGAACATATATGTATATAAGATATGTTGTCGACCCCTCAAGCTCATCTAACTACTTTAAGATTTTGGAACCCAAGAAATTGCATGACTGATGATGGCAAACATGCTTTCATTTGATTTCAGTGCGCAGACGGGCCAGAATCACAGCAGATGTTGATTTTTGGCGTCTATTCAGCGAGAAAACTTCATTTGACTCAAATATTCATTTGAGCTGCTAGGCTCTTAATTCTTGCCAGATCGTTTTAGAAAACTTTCTACTTTAAGAAGACTCCATAAGCAAGGTAAGTATGTGCTTTGAATTGAGTTTGTACAAGCATTTTTTGAAAACGCAGTACATGTTTGATTTGATGTTCATTCATGATTTAGAGAGGAATTTGAACATAATATAGTCTAAACAGCTTGTTTTTTGGAACATATATGTATATAAGATATGTTGTCGACCCTCAAGCTCATCTAACTACTTTAAGATTTTGGAACCCAAGAAATCGCATGACTGATGATGGCAAACATGCTTTCATTTGATTTCAGTAAGCTAGACGGGCCAGAATCACAGCAGATGTTGATTTTTGGCGCCTATTCACGAGAAAACTTCATTTGACTCAAATATTCATTTGAGCTGCTAGGCTCTTAATTCTTGCCAGATCGTTTTAGAAAACTTTCTACTTTAAGAAGACTCCATAAGCAAGGTAAGTATGTGCTTTGAATTGAGTTTGCATACATTTTTTGAAAACGCAGTACATGTTTGATTTGATGTTCATTCGCCATTTAGAGAGGAATTTGAACATAATATAGTCTAAACAGCTTGTTTTTTTTGGAACATATATGTATATAAGATATGTTGTCGACCCCTCAAGCTCATCTAACTACTTTAAGATTTTGGAACCCAAGAAATTGCATGACTGATGATGGCAAACATGCTTTCATTTGATTTCAGTGCGCAGACGGGCCAGAATCACAGCAGATGTTGATTTTTGGCGTCTATTCGCCGAGAAAACTTCATTTGACTCAAATATTCATTTGAGCTGCTAGGCTCTTAATTCTTGCCAGATCGTTTTAGAAAACTTTCTACTTTAAGAAGACTCCATAAGCAAGGTAAGTATGTGCTTTGAATTGAGTTTGCATAAGCATTTTTTGAAAACGCAGTACATGTTTGATTTGATGTTCATTCGCATTTAGAGAGGAATTTGAACATAATATAGTCTAAACAGCTTGTTTCTTTTGGAACATATATGTATATAAGATATGTTGTCGACCCTCAAGCTCATCTAACTACTTTAAGATTTTGGAACCCAAGAAATTGCATGACTGATGATGGCAAACATGCTTTCATTTGATTTCAGTGCAGACGGGCCAGAATCACAGCAGATGTTGATTTTGGCGCCTATTCACGAGAAAACTTCATTTGACTCAAATATTCATTTGAGCTGCTAGGCTCTTAATTCTTGCCAGATCGTTTTAGAAAACTTTCTACTTTAAGAAGACTCCATAAGCAAGGTAAGTATGTGCTTTGAATTGAGTTTGTACAAGCATTTTTTGAAAACGCAGTACATGTTTGATTTGATGTTCATTCGCATTTAGAGAGGAATTTGAACATAATATAGTCTAAACAGCTTGTTTCTTTTGGAACATATATGTATATAAGATATGTTGTCGACCCCTCAAGCTCATCTAACTACTTTAAGATTTTGGAACCCAAGAAATTGCATGACTGATGATGGCAAACATGCTTTCATTTGATTTCAGTGCGAGACGGGCCAGAATCACAGCAGATGTTGATTTTACGCCTATTCAGCGAGAAAACTTCATTTGACTCAAATATTCATTTGAGCTGCTAGGCTCTTAATTCTTGCCAGATCGTTTTAGAAAACTTTCTACTTTAAGAAGACTCCATAAGCAAGGTAAGTATGTGCTTTGAATTGAGTTTGTACAAACATTTTTTGAAAACGCAGTACATGTTTGATTGGATGTTCATTCGCGACGAGAGGGAATTTGAACATAATATAGTCTAAACAGCTTGTTTCTTTTGGAACATATATGTATATAAGATATGTTGTCGACCCCTCAAGCTCATCTAACTACTTTAAGATTTTGGAACCCAAGAAATTGCATGACTGATGATGGCAAACATGCTTTCATTTGATTTCAGTAAGCAGACGGGCCAGAATCACAGCAGATGTTGATTTTTGGCGCCTATTCAGCGAGAAAATCTCATTTGACTCAAATATTCATTTGAGCTGCTAGGCTCTTAATTCTTGCCAGATCGTTTTAGAAAACTTTCTACTTTAAGAAGACTCCATAAGCAAGGTAAGTATGTGCTTTGAATTGAGTTTGTACAAGCATTTTTGAAAACGCAGTACATGTTTGATTTGATGTTCATTCATGACGAGAGGGAATTTGAACATAATATAGTCTAAACAGCTTGTTTCTTTTTGGAACATATATGTATATAAGATATGTTGTCGACCCTCAAGCTCATCTAACTACTTTAAGATTTTGGAACCCAAGAAATTGCATGACTGATGATGGCAAACATGCTTTCATTTGATTTCAGTGCAGATCGGCCAGAATCACAGCAGATGTTGATTTTTGGCGCCTATTCGCGAGAAAACTTCATTTGACTCAAATATTCATTTGAGCTGCTAGGCTCTTAATTCTTGCCAGATCGTTTTAGAAAACTTTCTACTTCAAGAAGACTCCCAAAGAAA
>NW_024402028.1:0-12583 GCF_016859285.1 Xiphias gladius
AGTGTTAACAATGTCCTGATGAAATCCAACAGGTTACACCAGTGTATGTTTATATAATGGCTTAAAACCATGGAGGTGCATAGAAAAAAACAAAAACAAAACAAAAAACTACTAACCAAACAATACTGCAAATGCATCACTGCAAGCTTCACTTGGAATGGCGTCTCAGTTTATATTTGGCCCCAGAAAAGAAGAATGTGTGTTGGCCACATACTGGGATACTCTGTAAGCTAACCTGCTAACTCAGACCTCTGGGCTGTTCTTCGACCTTGATGCCTAGGAATACCTCAAATATTGCAAGCCTCGTCAATATGTTGTAGCAGTGATCTGGCGGCGATGGTATGTGGTGCTGACTTGGAGGCGTAGCTTCTTAAGCCTCTGCAGCGGTTGCTTAACAGTTTGTGCAGAAAGACAATTGCTACATGTCGGCAGTTTCAGGTTCTGCTCTAATTTACTCCCAGGTGGCTTGATTATTTCATACACAGTCTTACTATTCATTTATTTTTCCTTTTATAATGTCGGTGTCTGAAGAAACATTGTGTGACATAATTTTACACTACACATCTGTAACAGGTGAATAGGTCCCCAAAATGGCGGCTGAAACAGCTTTGTGCGAGAAAGATTTATTTATGCATGTATAGGTCATTTGCAAGGTACATGGATGAATTGTGGCTACTAAACAGATGTATAGTATATCTGTTAACAATAATTCTTTATTCAGGGCATAGCTTAAGACCTAAGCTCTTCTTCCTAAGGGTCTGATTATCTACCCTGTACATTCAATTGGGAGTAGGCTGTAGTAAATATCTGTATGCTGCCAGTGCTGAATTAGACAAGCACGTATGCACTGGGAGGCCAGACTTCTAAAATGATGAGTGACAGATTTCATGGATATGATAAAAAAGATGTATAAAGTTCTGAACCAGTGTTCCTCTGAATGTGTTCTGATGTTTCAGATGTTCCTGCTAGCGTATTTCTTGGCTTTTAGAACTTTATTTCTTTATTTTCTGTAAGCAAACGGGCTACGACACCATGCTGAGGACACTGGGAGGAAATCTAATGGAATTCATTGGAAATCTGGGCCGGCTCTCCATAGTACCTGGCTCCTGTCCTATCAGGTACTTCGGGTGTGTCATTGTTCTGTTGGTATACTAAGAGCCAGCGACTCCTCATACTAAAAGGCGACAACAGGCTTTGGCAAATACTTTTCATATTTTTCCTTCACACTCACTGGGCTCTTTGTTAGGAACACCACACTGATATGGTTGGGCCTCCTTTGCTCTCAAAACAGCCTCAGTTCTTGCAAGTTCACTGAACTCACTGTCATGTTCATGAAACCAGCAGAGGCGACTTTGCTTTGTGACGCCGGGCATTATCCTGCTGGGCTGTAAAAAGAAAGATGGTAAGCTGTGGCCGCCAAAGGGATTCACATGGTCCTTAGCAATACTCAGACAGGCTGTGGCATTCGAACTATGATTGATTGGTATTAGGGCCAAGAAACATTCCCCACACACCATTACACCACCACCATCAGCTGGACTGTTGTACAAGGCAGGTTGGGTCCATGGATTCATGCTGTTGATGCCCAATTCTGCGACTCTACCTGCTTCATGAAATCATTCATCAGACCAGGCACATTTTCCAGCTTCAACTGTCCAGTTTTGGGGAGTCTGTGTCCACTGAAACCTCAGATTTCTGTTCTTGGCTGTGGGGAGTTAGACAACGTGGTCTTCTGCTGTTGTAGCTCATCCCTCAAGGTTGGGCGTGTTGCTCATTCTCAGATGCTTTTCTTCTCACCACAGTTGTAAAGACTGGTTATCTGAGTTACCGTGGCATTTCGTCAGCTCCAACCGAATCTGGCCATTCTCCTCGACCTCTCTCACCAACAAAGCGTTTCCGTCCACAGAACTGCTGCTCACTGGATGTTTTTCTTTTTCATACCGATTTTGAGTAAAAACTCTAGAGACTGTTGTGTGTGAAAATCAGGAGATCAGCAGTTTCAGAAATAATCAAACCAGCCCATCTGGAACCAACATCAAAGTCACTGGGATCACGTTTTCTCCCCCATTCTGGCGTTTGATGTGAACATTAACTGCTTGAAGCTCCTGACTTGTATCACAGGATTTATGCTCTGCCTGCTGCCACATGACTGGCTGATTGGATAACTGGGCTGGTTCACCATCCAGTTTCTGTCTCTTTTGCTCCACTTCCATCTCTTTCCTTGAAATATTAAATCATTGTTGCATCCTTTCTCCCATTCTTCTGTCTCCTCTCTCCAATCCATTTTCACTTTGTGAAAATATGGCTTTCCTTAAGAATCTGTACTCAAACTTGCTTTGTGAGAGGGAGAACTTATTTTTTTATCCTGATCTTTTAATTTGGGAATTTCAAACTTATCACACGTTTTTTCATTTTTCTACTAATGCAACTGCACAGTTGCATAATATAGCCCCACAAGGTTTCCTCCTTGAGAGTTTTCTATAATATTTTGTATATTTTGTATAATATTTCTAGGGGATGAGGGCCAGTGTGGAAATGCTCTGAAATTAAGAAAAAGCTTTGGGAAAAGTTTGACATCTTCTCGTTATCTCCAGCATAAACAAAGGACTGTTTTCACCCAACAGCAGCACTTCACAGTTTCGATTAACCTGCAAAAAGTGGCTTAAAAAATGCCACAAAGGACACACATTGATCACCCATCAGGCCCCCATGTGTATCCATGCATACAATCCACTTTTTTAGACACCTTTAATAAATACTGATATTGGTAGCACTACTGTGTGTTATACTTAAAAACAGGAAGCAAGGAATTCTGTGAACTGCACACCTTGTAGTGGGAACTATCTAGAGTTTTTCCATTTTTTTGAAGATGATCACGCCGTCTTTCAGTGGAGATATTTACATGATGGGAGGATGCTGCTTCACTACTATTGTCTGACAGGAAGGGCCTGCACCATATTGGCACTGGTAAAACAACCCCACAGTGGGTGGGAGGGGTTTAAATGCTGTTTGAAACAAGGCAGAGCACTTTGTTTGAAGCATGGCCTGCTTTATGTCGACCATCCTGAGAATCCAGATTGTATGTGTTAAACACTAGCCATGTTTGGGAGGAGAAGGTTTTCCCAACCAATCTGTGGCAAGTTATATAATAAAAAGTAGCTTATCCACAGTGATGGAATGGGTGTGTTTGATTTACTTCCCAGGTAGCCGCAGTGCACCTTCAGTCCATGTTACCGCTTCAGCTGGCAAAAGGATGGAAGAAGACTTTCTGCAATGCTTTTTCCTTTCTGTCGTCTTTGATGAAGATGTAAGGCTCCATGTGTCTGTATTGGCTTTTGTGCTTCGTGAAAGTGTTGGACTTGCTTTTATTCAAATCATTAGCATCGGCACAAACTGCAGTGGAATCCTGATACCTTTTACTGCGCCCGATCGGTCTTTCTCAATTCTGGTCTCTGACCTGACTCTTTCAGCTGAAGATAAGGCAGACCAGGGGTGAACATACAAAAGTTTGTTCCAGGTCTTCATTCCAGAGATGCTACATTGGACCAATACTTCACCATTGTACACCCTGGGTAAATACAGTCACAGAGCCAAGAGTCCATAAATTTAGTCACAGAGGTGTGAGAAGCAGCAAAAGTACATTAGAAAATATATCAGCAGAGAGGAACACAGGAGAGTACGTGTGACTGGAAAGAACAGAACAGCCTATTAATCTGAGGTTTGCCCAATGCTTAAGCAACTTCCCCAAGCCTTACTAGGACACTGTGAAGAAGGTATTTGTCTAAACTTAGGGTTCAATTTGCTTAGTATGTCTTTAAATGCAGAAAATATGCGGCGCATGTATGTGACCAAACAAGTGCTCCTGTGTTAGCAACAAGAAACAAACTAAATACCAGAACCGTCACCTTCCTCTTTAAACAGGACAGATTTGTGTGATAAGTCTGCAGCCTCCGATTGCCATTAGTGCAGCGCAGTGCCATTATTCAGGATTACTTACCTTGATCATCCTACACATCGACTGGTCAGTTATATATTTGTTCTACCTGTTCACGGAGGAGATGTCAGATTACCGGTGGGTCATAAATTATGTGTACCACGGGCCTCCTGTTGTTACAAAAGTGGCGCTTCAGACATCAAGCACTGATATGCTGAATTGTTCACAAAAAGATGCAGCAGAAATAAAATGGAAATTATTATTGTCAGGACATTATTTACAGTCATTATCAACTAAAAGTAGAAACTGCACTTATGTATTTTTCATGCTTGTAATCCAGACTCCAATACCAAAATGGTCATTATGCCATTAAAATAGGATCCAAAGTAGAGAGTGCTAACAGGTTCGGAATCAGTTTCAGTTTATTTGAGTTGAACAACAGACAAAGTAAACCCCAGCCGGAGTTTTTGATGATATTTCCAGCATTTCAGTTTGAAGCTTCTAGTAGTTTCAGGCTGCAATGCTCTTGGTATCAAACATCGTTATTTCTGCTGCCTTCAAATCCTCAGGATGGCCCTCCATGTGCTGTGGTTGTGGCGCATGACTGGTGGCTGGCGACTGACTCTGTTTGTAATCGGCCAAATCAGTACAGTATGGGGACTCTGTTGTTTTTAGGAACCTGTTGCTTTTACCTCACACAGAATCGTAGCCTCCGTCTCTCCCTCCCCACCTCCTTAACTCCTTCCACCACCTCCTGGGGAAGCTCTGCTCTCACAGTCTGAAAACCCTGGTTTTGAATCTCACAAATTCATTTTTTCCCACTCACTTTTCAGGAACCGGCTGTACCTCATTTACTACACGCAAGTGCGCATAGGTTTCACCACAGGCAGGACACACAGTTGCATGCAGTTCTTTCATCTAACAGCTCAGCAGTTGCCAGCACTTACCTCTGTGACAAACACACTGTGCTTCTGTGATCAAGTTTTTTGCAATGGGGAGGAGCACTTTGTGTTTTGCCGCTGAATGCTAGTAATGCACACTAGCAGCAGTAGGCAAATGTTTGCTGCAGCAGCAGTAAATTAGTACTACTCAGATACAGCTGTGAGAGAGTGAACAGCTAACAGTCACCAGTATCACTGAGCTCAAATTAAAAACAGTAAATTTGGATTATATACAGTACATGCAGTAACTGTTTCATGAATCCCTTCATTTCTTTTCTCACTATATACAAAAAGTCAGTTTCTGAATGTAAATACATAGGAGTGGTTGTTGCTAAAGAAATTCTGGGTTATAAATAGTAATAAAAGTTCTAGGTTTGATTCTCATGAAAATCTTATGGACGTATAACTTCGAAGCCAAATAGATAAATTATGAAGTTTAGTAGAATAGTACTGTTTAGTGAGCAGTAGTAAAACATTAAAGCAGTATTGTGCAACCCTCTTCTCTGTCCTCCAGGTGACTTCTTTTAAAATTGAGAGCATCAGAAATTCATCAACAGCCTCAATTTGTCTTGAAGAACTAAGGTAAAGACAAACACACTCCACGCTTCAAAACTCTAAGAGGTAAAACGGCACTTCTCAATACATTTTGAGTAATCAGCAGCACTCTAACCAAATCAAATCAACCTGTCTCATCTTCTTAGGAAGTTGTTTTTTTGAGAAACCTTTTTTTGAAGAAATAAAAGACTGTATGGAAAGTGAGTATGGGGCATGGAGGTGTAGTCGAAAAGGTGGTTTTACCCCATGGGAAAAATCCTTGCAATGTTCTGTGCTTCCTTACTTCAGGCTGAGGAACCTATTCCACCATTGTTGGGCCAGAACAGAGAAGAGCTCTTTGTCTGAGATCACAGCAAACCACAGGTCAAATATTGGACTGACTCTTGTGGCCAATCGTCGCCTCAGGCTTCATTCATTACTGAGGTACCATTTCCTTTTCAGTCTGCAATCACCACAGTATTGTTTCATGGTGGATGGACAACCTCGGTGTGGACATCCTTGTTAAAGCTGATATCTGGGAGAAAATGACTCTTATGCAGGAACCCAAGATAAATAAACGTGAACTGGGGAGGATCTAATGATGCAAGAGACATTGGGGCCTTATTCCCACCCAGGTTCTAAGAGTAAGAGAGCAAGTAAGGTGGAGCAGAGTAGTGGAAAAACGGAGCAGTGGCAGTGGACACCAAGAACAGGGTCAGGAACCCTGCTTGAAATAATAAACTGCAATGCACCATTCCGGCCCATATGTTAATCTGTATTCATTTTATCTGGCAGGTCAGATGTTGTGGATGGATTCTCTCGGCTGTGGAGGTTGTGCCTGTGTTCTCCTCGGCCACGGGCTCACAGGAAACTTCAAGATGTCGCCTCACCAAAGCTGACCTGGCCCAGCATGACGCCACCAGGACCTGGCCTCTCAACCAACGACGTTCAGCTGAGGATGGAGCCACCAACCAGCCATGGAGAGGAAAAGTGAAAAAGCAGCTTTGTTGGTGTAGCCTGTCCCTGTCTTTAGTCCTGGACAAAATGGCAGCCCAGTTCATCACAAAACAATATAAGAAACAGTTCAATGGTACAAATGGTGGCATTTATTTATTCTTAAGGAGAATCAACAGTATCGCCTCCCCATTGAGGCAATGTCAAAAAAACATGTGGTTTGTAATATGGCTAATATAAATCTTAAATTATATGAATAAAAATGAACCTGATTTAATGAAAACAGAGCATGTTGAGGTTATGTAAAATGAAAGTACATGAAGCGAAGGACGTGATGCATAAAAATGTCTGGGGTCAACGACTGTTGATTTGAGAGCCATGACCAGATATTCATAGTTTCCCACAAGATGGTGTAACATCATGGGTTGTCTTCATTATATTAATTTGTCATATGCTCGTGGTTCATATATTTTATCTAAATATATTATTCACACCTCATCCCGATTAATTGTCAGGTCAGCACACCTGCAGAGCAACTGCCCCACCAAACCCTTTATCCACGTCATATTAGCTTCATGTTTGATCATGAGCTCAAGCTTTAGTGTCCTGCTTCATATCTGTGATGTGAAAAAACATCAATTTCCACACAGTCCTAAAATGAAAGTGTCGTCCTCGTCATAGCTCAGTTACGCAAATCCTGGCGCACCCTTGACTCGTCTCTCCTGTCTTCTCCCTGTCTAATCCACTATCCTCCATTTTTCAGAATCGATATTGGATCATTGAAATAAAAAATTGTAATTGTACAGTCAATGGTATCGTCCTCACAAGAAACTGTTTTGTCTTGAAATTCTGTCTGTTATGGCTGCTATCAGCTCATGTCACTACCAAAAAGCTCTCCTATGGTCCTGCCCTGAAACTGTGACTGGACAGTTGACTGTCATTTTAGCATCAATGATGCGTCTTCCTCCAAAAAAGAAAAAAAAGCTCAATCTCACCTCCTCATGAAAACTACTGGAAGTGCTTTTGCGGTGGCAGATTTGCTTGGGTCTATGCTGCCCTCTCTGTTGGTTCTTGATTGAAATGCAGTGCACCTCTTCAGTGATTTGATTTTAACAGAATGGAAAGAGTACTACAAAAATTGTACTCAAGTAAAGAGTTTAGTTACTTTAAAGAAATTTTTACTCCAGTGAAAGTAAAATTACTTGACTTACCCGATAGAGTGCAGAGGTTAGTCAGTTAAAATATACTTGATAAACGTTACTGACATGCATTTTAAAATGGGGAAGACTGACAAAAAAACACGGTATATGGTGATAACAATGTTATGTGACAGAACTATTAAATTAAAAAATTATATTTAGTCCAACCGTCAAATTATTTAAATATCAATGCATAGTCATTCCCATGGCAGGGCTGCACTAAGCCAACTATAACTACGTCTCTATAGAGAGGCACCTTGCTGCCTCTGTGCAACCTAAAGTGACCAACTGCTCCTTGGCAGGTCCTGCTGGGTCCCAACTCTACCCGTGCTTGTCTGTGATCCCACCTTGATGGCGCCAGTGAATGCAGCGCTGCCTTGTGCACCCTTTTGCACCATATGTGAGCCAGTTGCAATGCTTTATCTGTCCACAGGGAGAACTTGTGTTTTGTTTTATTTTACTCCCGTAGACTACTGCAGAGCATTCAAGTCCTACTATGTGCTGCTGGACATCTTCAGTGACGAAGTGCGCTGAAAAATCAGCTATTCTGAACATATCTGATATGTGTCAGGGGTATCTTAAAACCTGTCAGAACCATGGACTGCTTGGGAGAGAGAGAAAAGAGAGAAGAGGGATTTATTAAAGTAACACTGCCTCTACTGCCAAATATTACAAGGAAAAAGTAAAAAGCTTCTTAGTTAGAAATTTAGGCCTGTTTGTAGTTTCACAGCCAATTTGTTTTATAAATTGATTTTCATTGTGTGGACAAATCAGTATAGGAGGTGTTGATGACATGAGAGAGGATGCTGATCAAGATGAGTTGTCAGAGGTGTGCTCCAGCTAGTCGTTGAGAGTTGCTGATCTGACATCAAATCAATGCACAATAGTTGGCGAAAAAACCTTGAGCAACCCAAAGCCAGGATATACCACAATACCTACCGATGGAATCATGGAAAGCAGATAAAAGTCAGGCGCACTAGGTCAGAGAGAGAAGCGTGAAGAGAGACCTTTAGTTACAACTAACTCACGGTTGCACAGGTGGGAGGAGGAACAAGCAGGTGGAAGGTTCACTCAGATGAAGCGGTTACTAAAAAAGTCGTTAGTGTTCTTCTGCTGCCAAGACGTTTCAGAACACGTCCGTTTCTTCAGCGAGGTCACTCCACTGGCACTGTGCTGTTTCATCCGAACCCAGCTAAATTCTCACAGCAATGCGCAATAATATAATAATGCTTAAAATGTAAATCAACCATTTCAATAAAACACTCACCAACCAAGAGATGTGTTTGAAATTGACAGATTTAAAAAGTTTTTTAATGTGGTTGAAGCAGGGACAGTCTGTTATTAATCTATGTGTGATTCCAACTATAGAACTTGATCTGTTGTACGAATACTTTACACTGCACAAAACACTTCTGCTTCACTTCACTCAATTCACCATCATCTGAAGAAGGTAACAGGTGTTGAGTCCATCCTTCAAACATCAGGACTCACGCATTCCTTTAGTGAAGTATGCAGGGCATAAAAGTTAAATTCACATCTATTTATTAAAAATACAGCAGAGTCTTAAAAAGATTGGGAGTTGCTTACAGAGCTCTGGACAGACTATGCATCCCTAGCAAGCTTATCACGGCATTCACATCAGTTCACCAAGTCTGGTGACTTCTTCTCTCCCTGGTCCAGCAGATATTAAGTTTAAACATAATGCATCTTTTGTGTCGACACGGTCATCTTCTTAGTAGCTGAGACCTCAAGTAAGCTCCTCAGGTGTGTGCCTCCTAAATGCGGACATTTCCTCTAGACATGATTGACTCTTCCTATTTAACGGAAGCTGCAGCTGCTTTCTTCCATAGTAGGATAATATATATAAACATATAAAAATAACCCTTCAGGCCCCTTTGATCTCAGATAACTTCTAAAGATCAACATCATTCCCCAAGTGGCAGCCACACGTCACGGTCTCATCTTCTTCATCTACTTCCCTTCTTCTAGCAATTGGCATTGACAGGGGAGGTTGTGCAGCCTGCCTTCAATGGTGGTGGTGATGGAGTCTGACTTGAAGGCCAGAGACACAACAACATCCACCTGACAGCAACAGCAATCAGCGAGGAAAAGCGGAGACCACCAAGGTTAGCGCCATTTTCAAACCAACTGTCAAACACATTGAGTAGAAAGGATCATCTATACCTGTGTGTGATGCCATTTCATCATTTAAAACCCTAATGGCCTGTAGGCTCTTGTGGCGGATCAGTCCCAGGTGCAGTGTTAATGGGATGACCACTAACATTGATCTCCAAACATAGCGACATACACCCCTTTTTCAGCCAACAACATGTCAGAGCCATTCTGTTTCGCACAGTCATCAGAAATTCGAGCGTTAAAACTTGAGCCTTAAGAAGAAAAGGCTTTAGGGGTCTTCAGAAATGTTCCTCAAAATCCATTTCTAGATACATTCTGGTTTTCATAATCACTCAGGACAGGCCAAAAATATACTTCCATAACCATTATTTATAAAGTCCATTTATTTGTTTACATCTCAGTTTTGGAACCCGATAGAAGTTTAAAATAATAAAAATTTATGGACCAGTTTTAGATTACTATTGCTGTTTTCTGATATTTGGTTGGAACATTTCCAAAGGGTTTAGGGTCAGAATTGGGTTAGACCACTCCTAAAGCTTTCCTTCTCTCTCTTCCTCTTACTGAGTAACCTTTTTCAATTTTTCTTTATTCGAAAACGTTCCATTTTAATCATTTATTGATTATTTATGTTATAGCACTATTCTCATCATTAACAATAATGTCCATTTCTTTTCCTACGTCTCCAAAGGGTTCAGGGTTACGGAGGTTAGAGGCCTCCTGAAGCCTCTTCTTCTGTTATTGAGACATTAGTTCTACATGGAAACCGCTTGGTTGAGATGGTTTGGTGGCTTTAAAATAGGTCAGTAGCTTTTTTGCTTTGTTGAAGTCTCCTCCACCACACCCTTCACATCTCACATGTACACTTTGCTTTTCTCTTGACACCATCTGTCAGAATTCTCAACACTGAACAAACAATCTAATCTTTTAAAAAAGATCACCATATATGGTAGAGATGTGATGAGCCTCCAAATCTTTTCTTCTTCCTTTGTACACAAGTCAAGAAAAAAATGGCTCAGTAAAAAATAATAAAAAAAGATTTAGGAGGGTCTACTGAGGTACCATTTTCTGCACTATATATTAATATAATGACTGAACAGGTGTAACCGACTGTATTTTGTATTTGACACAGTGTTTATGAGTTTCATCCATAAGGGTCAGGGCTAACGGCTGTAATTTATAAATGTCAATCTGCACTCATTTGTTCTGGTCTAAATAAGATCTTTCACATTTCGCTGTTTTTCAATGGCAGGGAATTATTCACAGGTCATAGCAAATTGGGAAGCAACAAAGTGTAGCTCAGCCTCGTCAACCTCAGTCATTATCACAGTCTCCAGTGTGAATGATACTTTCAAGATACATATGGAGAAATAAAATATGAACCGTAGTTAAGACTGTTTTAATGATCTAAAGATATTATCTATTTTTTTTTTGCGAAACTTCAAATAATGCACCACATCTAGTATCTCTCACAAACACATTTCATGGATCAATAAAGAACAAATGTGTTGTAAACGATACCTCCTCATCATTAAAATGTGGATGTATTTTTAAACTGCATTTTTTACATCCATGTTTACATAACAGGTCAGTCTAGTAACCCCTCTGTGTTTTTGGTGTTTTATAGTCACCAGTTGTTGTCCATCAGTAGAATACTGCGAAGTAAGGATGGGAATGCACATCGTCACTTATATCACAATGCATAGTACCTTTGTGTGCATACTAATTTATACAAGACATAAAACAAAGCAGGAACCCAGTCATCAAATCATTGGTCCATAGTTCCATCAGTGATCAAAAACTCCACAGTGGACCTTCTATGGAGCTTGTACTAATTACCTCCAAACTTTGCATTCCTGATCTTTTGTATGAAACTTGTAGATCCCATGTTTCTAGCAATTTTTCACCGTGTTCATGTCAAGTATGAGATATGAACATGTGAATAAAATAACATTTGAGGCGTAGACCTGTTTACATTGCAGTCTGCCGAAACAACAAGACACGATTTTGATGGAGCCTCCAGGATTCAGGGTTAGGAGTGGTTAGAGCCTCCCAGAAGCTCGCTGTTTCTGTTATTGAGACATTAGTTCACCACAGCAGAGGAGTATAGAGAGATGACAGTACATGGTTTAGTGGTCTAAACAGGTCTCACCATAAACAGTGTCCATTAAGTGGCTAAAATGATGTGGGCACCCACCCACTCCTGGGTTCAGTTGCCTCAGTGGCACACATTGCTCAGTCAGTGATATAGCCATCTAATGGATATGCTTGCAGGCACCAGTAACAATACTAGAGGCAGCCTTTGTAGTAGCAGTAGAAGTAGTAGCTGTGATTATATTAGTATCAGTAACAATGGTAATAAGACTGGTATCAGTGCAAGGTAACTATAGAGCTGGCAAGGTATTAATATCAATAGAAACTTGAATGGAGCAGTAGTGGCAGTAGTTGAAGCCAGAAGCTGATGCATAGTCTGGTCCAGGCTCTGTAAGCAACCTCAATCTTTTAAGACACTGCTGTATTTTAAGAAACAGATGTGAATACAACTTTTTGTGTCCTGCATACTTCATTAAACTAAGTAAGTCCAGATGTTTTGAAGCATGGACTCAATTTGGTGAGTCTGACGTGATGAAGGCAGGAATTTTTAACTAAAACTTTTCGCTTTTAAATTTTAAAAGTTGGCGCTTAAAGTAAAATAGACAACTGGGACGCTGTACAACGAGAGGCCCTTTAAAAACATCGGGTAAGCAGAAGCCTGTTTAAAGCAAAATTCTGAACATTGAAAATCTTCTAAAATAACGTTGTACTGTGTGTCCCCATTGTCTGCTATACAGCTAAAATTAAGAGGATTGAGATTGCTTAAAACGCTGGGTCGGAGGAAGTGGGTCCCT
>NW_024402029.1:0-7500 GCF_016859285.1 Xiphias gladius
CATGACAGTGGGAGGGCCGCTTGCGGTGAGCCACAGGAAGCCTAGAGGGGGCCAGGTGGAGCCCATGGTGCAGATCTTGGTGGTAGTAGCAAATATTCAAGCGAGAACTTTGAAGGCGAAGTGGAGAAAGGGTTCCATGTGAACAGCAGTTGAACATGGGTCAGTCGATCCTAGAGATGGGCGCCGTTCGGAAGGGGCAGGCGATGGCCTCGTCGCCCCGATCGAAAGAGTCGGGTTCAGATCCCGAATCTGGAGTGGCGGAGACAGGCGCCTTGAGGCGTCAGTCTTGACATAAGCGATCCCGGAGAGCTGGCGGGAGCCCAGGAGGTTCTCTTTCTTTGTGAAGGGCAGGCGCCCTGGAATGGGTTCGCCCGAGAGGGCCAGCGCCCTGGAAGCGTCGCGGTTCAGCGTCGGTGAGCTCGCTGGCCCTTGAAAATCCGGGGAGAGGTGTAAATCTCGCGCCAGGCCGTGCCCATATCCGCAGCAGGTCTCCAAGGTGAACAGCCTCTGGCATAATAGAACAAGGTAGTTAAGGAAGTCGGCAAATCAGATCCGTAACCGGGATAAGATTGGCTCTAAGGGCTGGGTCGGTCGGGCTGGGAGTCTGAAGCGGGGCTGGGCTCGAGCAGCGGCTGGGAGCAACCGCCCGCCGCCCTCCTCTCCGCCCGCCCAGGCGTGGCAGCCTCGCAGAGCCACTCGTCCTTGGCGCCTCAGCGCGTCCGCAGGCGGGGAGCTTCATGAGGCGGTGTCCAGCGCCCTTGTGGAAGGCGGGCAGCCAGAGGACAGGTCTGTGGTCAGCGACTCTGGGCGCCGGGCCTTCATGGATCTCCCAGCTGGCGCCATGGGACCCGTTGAGGGCCCTCCGTGGTCGCCTCGCCTGGCAGCTGACTTAGAACTGGTGCGGACCAGGAATCCGACTGTTTAATTAAAACACAAAGCATCGCATGAGGCCCACAGGGTGTTGTGATGTGATTTCTGCAGTGCTCTGAATGTCAAAGTGAAGAAATTCAATGAGCCTTGAGTAAGCAGTGGGAGTAACTATGACTCTCTTAAGGTAGCCAAATGCCTCGTCATCTAATTAGTGGCGCATGAATGGATGAGCAAGATTCCCACTGTCCCTACCTACTATCTGCGAAACCACAGCCAAGGAGCAGGCTTGGCAGAATCAGCGGGGAAAGAAGACCCTGTTGAGCTTGACTCTAGTCTGGCACTGTGAAGAGACATGAGAGGTGTAGAATAAGTGGGAGGCCTCGGCCGGTGAAATCACTACTCTTATCGTTTTCACTTACCCGGTGGCGGGGAGGCCGAGCCCGGGCTCTCGCTTCTGGCGTCAAGCGCCCGGCCCGCCAGCGCGACCCTCGAGGACAGTGGCAGGTGGGGAGTTTGACTGAGGCGGTACACCTGTCAAGCAGTAGCCAGGTGTCTAAAGCGAGCTCAGGGAGGACAGAAACCTCCCGTGGAGCAGAAGGCAAAAGCTCGCTTGATCTTGATTTTCAGTATGAATACAGACCGTGGCGGGGCCTCACGATCCTTCTGACTTTTTGGGTTTTAAGCAGGAGGTGTCAGAAAAGTTACCACAGGGATAACTGGCTTGTGGCCAAGCGTTCATAGCGGCGTCGCTTTGATCCTTCGATGTCGGCTCTTCCTATCATTGTGAAGCAGAATTCACCAAGCGTTGGATTGTTCACCCACTAATAGGGAGCGTGAGCTGGGTTTAGACCGTCGTGAGACAGGTTAGTTTACCCTACTGATGATGTGTTGTTGCAATAGTAATCCTGCTCAATCTGAGAGGAACCGCAGGTTCAGACATTTGGTGTATGTGCTTGGCTGAGAGCCAATGGTGCGCTACCATCTGTGGGATTATGACTGAGCGCCTCTAAGTCAGAATCCCGCCTGGGCATGATACCGTGGCGCCCTTGAATCTTGGTTGGCCCGGATGGCAGCCGGTCGGTGAGCAGAGCCGTTCGCGACAGGGCAGGCGCGGCGGATCACGACGCCCCTCTCCTCTCTGCATGTTTGTGGAGAACCTGGTGCTAAATCACTTGCAGGCGACCTGATTCTGGGTCAGGGGTTTTCGTGCGTGGCAGAGCAGCTCCTCGCTGCGATCTGTGAAAGTCAGCCCTCGATCCAAGCTTTGTCGGGCGCATGAGCCGGCCAGCTCTCCGGCCAGAGGTACCAGAAGCATGAGGGGCGGGGCTCTTGAGGAGGAGCGAAGGAGCAGAGTGTCAGGCCTTGCGGCAGAGCAGAGGCGCGGAGGCGTGGAGGCAGAGACTCTTGAGGCAGAAGGAGCAGAGTGTCGAGGCCTTGGTGTGGAGCAGAGGCACAGGCGTGGGCGGAGGAGGCAGAGGCACAGGCGTGGGCGGAGAGGCAGAGGCACAGAGTGTCGGCGGTGCACAAGATGAAGTGAGTGTGTGGAGGGGTACCAGGGGCCTGGTGTGTGGCTGAGTAGCAGGGGCACGAGATGCTGGTGAGGGTGCCAGGGGCCTGAGGCAGGCGGGGTGCCAGGGGCCTGAGGCCAGGCGGGGTGCCAGGGGCCTGGTGTGTGGCGGGGTACCATGGGCCTGGCGGTGGGGTGCCAGGCCGCGGGCGTGTGTGGGGTACCAGGGGCCTGAGAGGCCGGCGGGGTACCAGGGGCCTGGATGCTGAGCGGTGTACCAGGGGCTGAGGGCAGGCCAGTGCCAGGGGCCTGGTGTGTGGCGAGTACCAGGGGCTGGCGGCCGGCCAGGTACCAGGGGCACGGGCGTGTGGCGGGGTACCAGGGGCACGAGGCAGGCGGGGTACCAGGGCACGAGATGCTGAGCGGTGTACCAGGGGCACGAGGCCCGGCGGGGTACCAGGGCCTGGAGTGTGTGGCGGGGTACCAGGGGCCTGCAGTGCTGTCTGCGGAGTACCAGGGCACTGAAGGGCTCTGCAGGGTACCAGGGGCACGAGTGCTCTGCAGTACCAGGGGCCTGAAGTGCTCTGCAGAGTACCAGGGGCACGAAAGGTCTTGGCGTGTGACTATGAGTGTTTAGCCGAGGGGGTGTAAGCGTGGGTACAGGTTCGGCTGGTGGTCGAGGTTCCTGGAGGAGGTACCCAGAGCCGGAGATGGAGGAGAGGGGGATCTGGGAAGTTTAACCAGACCCGGGAAGCCGTGGCAGACAGCGAGATGGAGCCGGGGTGGGAGATGGAGGCGGTGTACCAGGGGCACGAAAGGGCTCTGCGAGGTACCAGGGGAGCCTGAAAGGTCTTGGCGGCCTGTGACTATGAGTGTTTAGCCGAGGGGGCGTAAGTGTGGGTACACAGGTTCGGCTGGTGGTCAAGGTTCCTGGAGGAGGTACCCAGAGCCGGAGATGGAGGGAGAGGGGGAGGATCTGGGAAGCCTCCCGGGCCGGGCAGCAGTGGCAGAGTGGCAGGATGGAGCCGGGGTGGGAGAGCCAGACCAGGGGAGGGGGAGGATCTGGGAGTTTAACCAGACCCGGGAGGCCGTGGCAGGCAGCGGGGATGGAGCAGGGGTGGGAGATGGAGAGCTGGGCGGAGCCAGGGATGAGGAGGCGGCGGGAAGCCTCCCAGACCCGGGCAGCAGTGGCGGGCAGCGGAGATGGAGCAGGGAGGTGGGAGATGGAGAGCTGGCAGAGCCAGGGATGAGGGAGGCGTGGGAAGCCTCCAGACCCGGGCAGCAGTGGCAGGCAGCGGAGATGGAGCAGGGAGGTGGGAGATGGAGAGCTGTGGCAGACCAGGGATGAGGGAGAGGCGGCGGAAGCCTCCCGGGCCGAACAGTGGCCAGATGGCAGGGGATGGAGCAGGGGTGGGAGGCAGACCAGGGGAGAGGGGAGGATCTGGGAAGCCTCCCGGGCCCAGGCAGCGATGGCGGTGGCGGAGATGGAGCAGGGGGTGGGAGGCAGACCAGGGGAGGCGGGAGGCGGGGAAGCCTCCAGACCCGGGAAGCGATGGCGGGTGGCGGAGATGGGAGGCGGTGGTAAGCATCCTCCAGGCCAGACAGCAAGACGGCGGCTGTGCCAGGATTGTGGGGAGCAGAGCAGAGCAGGGCAGGGGCCTGGGGCAGGCGCACAGTATATATATTATCTGTATTATTATATAGAAATTGATATGTTTTTGTATAAGTTTCCAGCTGAAATCGAGGTATAGGCGGGCGGAGGAGGCGGTCACCAGACCCAGAGCCAGGAAAATTCTCCCAGGAGTGCCAGGGCACGAGCAGTCTCGGGTGCCAGGGGCCTGAGAGTCTCGGGAGTGCCAGGGGCCTGAGAATTCTCCCAGGAGTACCAGGGACACGAGAATTCTCTCAGGAGTACCAGGGACACGAAAAATCTCTCAGGAGTGCCAGGGGCACGAGAGTGTCGGGAGTACCAGGGGCCTGAAGTGTCGGGAGTACCAGGGGCACGAGCAGTGTCGGGAGTACCAGGGGCACGAAGTCTCCAGTGCCAGGGCCTGAAATTCTCCCAGGAGTACCAGGGGACACGAGAGATTTTGCGTTTTTCTTCAAAGTGTTTTGACCGAGGAAGGTGTCGAGTCAGCCGCACTAGAATTTGGCCATATTACCTTCCTCGGTGTCGAGTTTATCGAAACCGAAAAACACTCTGCGATTTCAGAAACCCAGTTTTTGAAAACATGGGCCTCAGAGCGGGCGCGGAAGTCTCGAACTCGTTGCAGCGTCAGGGGCTCTAGGCGGCCTCCTTCAGAGCCCCCGCCTCTGAGAGGAAAATATGGAAGTATTTCAGAGAATTTTCTACCAGTGTACCAGGGCCAGGAGGCGGAGCCGGGGAGAGGGAGAGGCTGCGGCAAGCCTACCGGTCCCGGGCAGCGGTGGCGGAGTAGATGGAGGCAGAGCCAGCGGAGAGGCGTCTTGGTGAGAATCTTAACGAGGCAGACGGGCGGGGCGGGTGGCAGCAGGCCCTCGGTGTCGGTGGAGATGGAGATGGAGCCAGGGAGGCGAGAGGATCTGGGAAGCCTTACTCTGGCCGGGCAGCGTGTCCATGAGCTGGATCTGAGCCAGCGGAGGCGATCTTGGCGGGAATCTTAACCCGGGAGCAGACGCGGGGCAGGTGGCCTCGGCAGGCCTCGGTGTGGTGGAGATGGAGATGGAGCCAGGGATGAGGGAGGAGGATCTGGGAAGCATAGCCAGACGCAGCAGGTGCCGCCAGGCTGGAGGCGGAGCCAGCGGAGGCGTCTGGCGGGAATCTTAACCCGGGAGCAGGCAGCGAGGGCAGGTGGCCTCGGCAGGCCCTCGGTGGCCGGTGGAGATGGAGATGGAGCTAGGGATGAGGGAGAGGATCAGGAAGCCCAGACACGTGCAGCAGGTGCCTCCAGGCTGGAGGCGGAGCCGGCGGACAGAGGCGTCTGGCGGGAATCTTAACCCGGGAGCAGGCAGCGAGGGCAGGCAGCCTCGGCAGGCCCTCGGTGGCCGGTGGAGATGGAGATGGAGCCAGGGATGAGGCAGAGGATCACGGAAGCCTGGCAGACCTGCGCAGCAGGTGCGCCGAGGCTGGAGGCGGAGCCAGCGGAGAGGCGTCTGGCGGGAATCTTAACCGGGGCAGGCAGCGAGGGCGGGTAACCTCGGCAGGCCCTCGGTGGCGTGGAGATGGAGATGGAGATGGAGTCGGGGATGAGGCAGAGGCTGTGTGAAGCCTAAACCCGGCACGGGCAGCATGTGCCCCGAGCTGGAGGCGGGCTGGCGGAGAGAGGCGTCTGGCGGGAATCTTAACCGGGAGCAGACAGGCGGGCAGGTGGCCTCGACGGAGCCCTCGGTGGCGGTGGAGATGGAGATGGAGCCAGGGAGGCGATGGGATGCAGTAAGCCTAACCGGTCCCAGGCAGCGGTGTCCGGAGCTGGATCTGGAGCCAGCGGAGAGGCGTCTGGCGGGAATCTTAACCCGGGAGCAGACGCGAGGGCAGGTGGCAGCGGAGCCCTCGGTGGCGGTGGAGATGGAGATGGAGATGGAGTCAGGGATGAGGCAGAGGCTGTGTGAAGCCTAAACCATGCAGGCAGCAGGTGCCGCCCGAGCTGGAGAGGGAGAGCTGGAGATGGAGATGGCGGAGAGGCGAGGCTGTGTGAAGCCTAACCGGGGCAGACAGCGGATGCAGGTGGCAGTGTGGAACCCTCGGTGGCCAGTGGAGATGGAGATGGAGATGGAGTCAGGGATGAGGGAGAGGATCTGGGAAGCCTAGCAGACACGGGCAGCAGGTGCAGTGGGCTGGAGGCGGAGGCAGAGGAGGGAGAGCCGGAGATGGAGATGGCGGAGGCGAGGCTGTGTGAAGCCTAACCGGGAGCAGACAGCGAGGGCCGTGTGGCAGCGACAGAGCCCTCGGTGATGGTGGAGATGGAGATGGAGCCAGGGATGAGGGAGAGGATCTGGGAAGCCTAACCCGGGCGGGCAGCGGATGCAGGTGGCAGTGACGGAGCCCTCGGTGGCCGGTGGAGATGGAGCCAGGGATGAGGAGAGGATGGGAAGCCTAACCCGGCGATGGAAAGCATGCTCCGGGCCAGGGCCCCATGTGGTGCCAGGGGCACGAGCCCTTGGGTGCCAGGGGCACGAAATTCTCTCAGGTGCCAGGGGACGAGAGTCGGGAGTGCCAGGGGCCTGAAAGTGTCGGGAGTGCCAGGGGACGAGATTCTCCCAGGAGTGCCAGGGGCACGAAAATTCTCTCAGGAGTGCCAGGGGCACGAGAAATCCCGAGTGCCAGGGCACGAGAATTCTCTCTGGAGTGCCAGGGGCGAGAATTCCCAGAGTGCCAGGGGCGAGAAGTGTCCGGTGCCAGGGGCCTGAAACTCTCTCCGAGTACCAGGGGCACGAAAATTCTCTCAGGAGTACCAGAGGCGCGAGAGGGTTTGCGTTTTTCTTCTAAGTGTTTGACCGAGGAAGGTAAAGCAGGTCAGCCGCACTAGAATTTGGCCATTTCTACCTTCCTCGGTGTCGAGAGTTTATCCCAGGACACGAAAAAATACTCTGCGATTTCAGAAACCCAGTTTTTGAAAACTTGGGCCTCAGAGCAGGCGCGGGTATTCTCGAACTTTGGGCCGACTTTATCCGACCCAAGCGGATATTTTCGGACAGTTTGGCGGCCGTCCTCCGCGCAGCTCTTCAGGAAAGCACCCGACCGATCGGCAAGCGTGATCCGCCATCGGAGGCCCCGCCTTGACGGCCTCGGGCCGGGCAGCGATGGCGGTAGCCGGAGATGGAGCAGGGGGTGGGAGGCGAGCCAGGGGAGGCGGGAGGCGGGAAGCCTCCAGACCCGGGAAGGCGATGGCGGAGTGGCGGAGATGGGAGGCGGTGGTAAGCATCCTCCAGGCCAGGCAGCAAGACGTGGCTGTGCCAGGATTGTGGGGAGCAGAGCAGAGCAGGGCAGGGGCCTGGGGAGGCGCACAGTATATATTATCTGTATTATTATATAGAAATTGATATGTTTTTGTATAAGTTTCCAGCTGAAATCGAGGTATAGGCCGGGAGGTCGGGACGGTCACCAGACTGCCCATGTAGTAAAGACACGAGCCCCTCGGAGTACC
>NW_024402030.1:0-12520 GCF_016859285.1 Xiphias gladius
TACTTTTAAGATTTTGGAAGCTAAGAAATTGCATGACTGATGATGGCAAACATGCTTTCATTTGATTTCAGTCATGAGCAGGCCAAAATCACAGCAGATGTTGAATTTGGCGTCTATTCGCAGAGAAAACTTCATTTGACTCAAATATTCATTTGAGCTGCTAGGCTCTCAATTCTTGCCAGATCGTTTTAGAAAACTTTCTACTTTAAGAAGACTCCCAAAGAAAGCTAAGTATGTGCTTTGAATTGAGTTTGCATAAGCATTTTTTTTCAACGCAGTACATGTTTGATTTGATGTTCATTTGCGACGAGAGAGGGAATTTGAACATAATATAGTCTAAATGGCTTTTTTCTTTTGGAACATACCTATATGTATATAAGATATGTTGTCGACCCCTCAAGCTCATCTAACTACTTTA
This sequence comes from Xiphias gladius, assembly GCF_016859285.1. Classification (NCBI taxonomy): domain Eukaryota; kingdom Metazoa; phylum Chordata; class Actinopteri; order Istiophoriformes; family Xiphiidae; genus Xiphias; species Xiphias gladius. Next base: position 419 of record NW_024402030.1, read on the forward strand.
AGATTTTGGAAGCTAAGAAATTGCATGACTGATGATGGCAAACATGCTTTCATTTGATTTCAGTGTGCAGACGGGCCAAAATCACAGCAGATGTTGATTTTTGGCGTCTATTCGCCGAGAAAACTTCATTTGACTCAAATATTCATTTGAGCTGCTAGGCTCTCAATTCTTGCCAGATCGTTTTAGAAAACTTTCTACTTTAAGAAGACTCCCAAAGAAAGGTAAGTATGTGCGTTGAATTGAGTTTGCATAAGCATTTTTTGCAACGCAGTACATGTTTGATTTGATGTTCATTACATGACGAGAGGAATTTGAACATAATATCGTCTAAACTGCTTGTTTCTTCTGGAACATAGCTACACATATATGTATATAAGATATGTTGTCGACCCCTCAAGCTCATCTAACTACTTTAAGATTTTGGAAGCTAAGAAATTGCATGACTGATGATGGCAAACATGCTTTCATTTGATTTCAGTGCGCACACGGCCAAAATCACAGCAGATGTTGATTTTTGGTGTTTGTTCGCCGAGAAAACTCCATTTGACTCAAATATTCATTTGAGCTGCTAGGCTCTTAATTCTTGCCAGATCGTTTTAGAAAACGTTCTACTTTAAGAAGACTCCCGAAGCAAGGTAGGTATGTGCTTTGAATTGAGTTCGCATAAGCACTTTTTTGAAAACGCGGGACATGTTTGATTTGATGTTCATTCGCGACGAGAGAGGGAATTTGAACATAATATAGTCTAAACAGCTTGTTTCTTTTGGAACACACCTATATGTATATAAGATATGTTGTCGACCCCTCAAGCTCATCTAACTACTTTAAGATTTTGGAAGCTAAGAAATTGCATGACTGATGATGGCAAACATGCTTTCATTTGATTTCGGTGCGCACACGGCCAAAATCACAGCAGATGTTGATTTTTGGCGTCTATTCGCAGAGAAAACTTCATTTGACTCAAATATTCATTTGAGCTGCTATGCTCTCAATTCTTGCAAGATCGTTTTAGAAAACTTTCTACTTTAAGAAGACTCCCAAAGAAAGCTAAGTATGTGCTTTGAATTGAGTTTGCATAAGCATTTTTTGAAAACGCAGTACATGTTTGATTTGATGTTCATTCGCGACGAGAGGGAATTTGAACATAATATCGTCTAAACTGCTTGTTTCTTTTGGAACATACCTATATACATATGTATATAAGATATGTTGTCGACCCCTCAAGCTCATCTAACTACTTTAAGATTTTGGAAGCTAAGAAATTGCATGACTGATGATGGCAAACATGCTTTCATTTGATTTCAGTTCACAGACAGGCCAAAATCACAGCAGATGTTGATTTTTGGCGTCTATTCGTCGAGAAAACTTCATTTGACTCAAATATTCATTTGAGCTGCTAGGCTCTTAATTCTTGCCAGATCGTTTTAGAAAACTTTCTACTTTAAGAAGACTCCCAAAGAAAGCAAGTTAAGTATATGCTTTGAATTGAGTTTGCATAAGCATTCTTTGAAAACGCAGTACATGTTTGATTTGATGTTCATTTGCGACGAGAGAGGGAATTTGAACATAATATAGTCTAAACAGCTTGTTTCTTTTGGAACACACCTATATGTATATAAGATATGTTGTCGACCCCTCAAGCTCATCTAACTACTTTAAGATTTTGGAAGCTAAGAAATTGCATGACTGATGATGGCAAACATGCTTTCATTTGATTTCAGTGCGCAGACTTTCCAAAATCACAGCAGATGTTGATTTTTGGCGTCTATTCGCCGAGAAAACTTCATTTGACTCAAATATTCATTTGAGCTGCTAGGCTCTTAATTCTTGCCAGATCGTTTTAGAAAACTTTCTACTTTAAGAAGACTCCCAACGAAAGCCAAGTATGTGCTTTGAATTGAGTTTGCATAAGCATTTTTTGAAAACGCAGTACATGTTTGATTTGATGTTCATTACGACGAGAGAGAATTTGAACATAATATAGTCTAAAAAGCTTGTTTCTTTTGTAACACACATAAATACATATGTATCTAATATATGTAGTAGACCCCTCAAGCTCATCTAACTACTTTAAGATTTTGGAAGCTAAGAAATTGCATGACTGATGATGGCAAACATGCTTTCATTTGATTTCAGTCTTGAGACGGGCCAAAATCACAGCAGATGTTGATTTTGGCGTCTATTCATGAAAACTTCATTTGACTCAAATATTCATTTGAGCTGCTAGGCTCTCAATTCTTGCCAGATCGTTTTAGAAAACTTTCTACTTTAAGAAGACTCCAAAAGAAAGCTAAGTATGTGCTTTGAATTGAGTTTGCATAAGCATTTTTTGAAAACGCAGTACATGTTTGATTTGATGTTCATTTGCGACGAGAGAGGGAATTTGAACATAATATAGTCTAAACAGCTTGTTTCTTTTGGAACACACCTATATGTATATAAGATATGTTGTCGACCCCTCAAGCTCATCTAACTACTTTAAGATTTTGGAAGCTAAGAAATTGCATGACTGATGATGGCAAACATGCTTTCATTTGATTTCAGTGCGCAGACGGGCCAAAATCACAGCAGATGTTGATTTTTGGCGTCTATTAGCCGAGAAAACTTCATTTGACTCAAATATTCATTTGAGCTGCTAGGCTCTCAATTCTTGCCAGATCGTTTTAGAAAACTTTCTACTTTAAGAAGACTCCCAAAGAAAGCTAAGTATGTGCTTTGAATTGAGTTTGCATAAGCATTTTTGAAAACGCAGTACATGTTTGATTTGATGTTCATTCGCGACGAGAGAGGGAATTTGAACATAATATAGTCTAAACAGCTTGTTTCTTTTGGAACACACCTATATGTATATAAGATATGTTGTCGACCCCTCAAGCTCATCTAACTACTTTAAGATTTTGGAAGCTAAGAAATTGCATGACTGATGATGGCAAACATGCTTTCATTTGATTTCAGTGTGCAGACGGGCCAAAATCACAGCAGATGTTGATTTTTGGTGTTTGTTCGCCGAGAAAACTTCATTTGACTCAAATATTCATTTGAGCTGCTAGGCTCTTAATTCTTGCCAGATCGTTTTAGAAAACTTTCTACTTTAAGAAGACTCCCGAAGCAAGGTAAGTATGTGCTTTGAATTGAGTTTGCATAAGCACTTTTTTGAAAACGCAGTACATGTTTGATTTGATGTTCATTCGCGACGAGAGAGGGAATTTGAACATAATATAGTCTAAACAGCTTGTTTCTTTTGGAACATATATGTATATAAGATATGTTGTCGACCCCTCAAGCTCATCTAACTACTTTAAGATTTTGGAAGCTAAGAAATTGCATGACTGATGATGGCAAACATGCTTTCATTTGATTTCAGTGCTCAGACTTTCCAAAATCACAGCAGATGTTGATTTTTGGCGTCTATTCGCCGAAAACTTCATTTGACTCAAATATTCATTTGAGCTGCTAGGCTCTCAATTCTTGCCAGATCGTTTTAGAAAACTTTCTACTTTAAGAAGACTCCCAAAGAAAGGTAAGTATGTGCTTTGAATTGAGTTTGCATAAGCATTTTTTGAAGCAGTACATGTTTGATTTGATGTTCATTACGACGAGAGAGGAATTTGAACATAATATAGTCTAAACAGCTTGTTTCTTTTGGAACATACCTATATGTATATAAGATATGTTGTCGACCCCTCAAGCTCATCTAACTACTTTAAGATTTTGGAAGCTAAGAAATTGCATGACTGATGATGGCAAACATGCTTTCATTTGATTTCAGTGTGTAGACTTTCCAAAATCACAGCAGATGTTGATTTTTGGCGTCTATTAGCGCGAGAAAACTTCATTTGACTCAAATATTCATTTGAGCTGCTAGGCTCTTAATTCTTGCCAGATCGTTTTAGAAAACTTTCTACTTTAAGAAGACTCCCAAAAGCAAGGTAAGTATGTGCTTTGAATTGAGTTTGCATAAGCATTTTTGAAAGCGCAGTACATGTTTGATTTGATGTTCATTACAGAGAGGAATTTGAACATAATATAGTCTAAACAGCTTGTTTCTTTTGGAACATACCTATATACATATGTATATAAGATATGTTGTCGACCCTCAAGCTCATCTAACTACTTTAAGATTTTGGAAGCTAAGAAATTGCATGACTGATGATGGCAAACATGCTTTCATTTGATTTCAGTCATGAGCGGGCCAAAATCACAGCAGATGTTGATTTTTGGCGTCTATTCGCCGAAAACTTCATTTGACTCAAATATTCATTTGAGCTGCTAGGCTCTCAATTCTTGCCAGATCGTTTTAGAAAACTTTCTACTTTAAGAAGACTCCCAAAGCAAGGTAAGTATGTGCTTTGAATTGAGTTTGCATAAGCACTTTTTGAAAACGCGGGACATGTTTGATTTGATGTTCATTACATGAGAGAGAGAATTTGAACATAATATAGTCTAAACAACTTGTTTCTTTTGGAACATCTATATATATGTATATAAGATATGTGTTGTCGACCCCTCAAGCTCATCTAACTACTTTAAGATTTTTATTTTAGAAATTGCATGACTGATGATGGCAAACATGCTTTCATTTGATTTCAGTCTTGAGCGGGCCAAAATCACAGCAGATGTTGATTTTTGGCGTCTATTCGCCGGGAAAACTTCATTTGACTCAAATATTCATTTGAGCTGCTAGGCTCTCAATTCTTGCCAGATCGTTTTAGAAAACTTTCTACTTTAAGAAGACTCCCAAAGAAAGCTAAGTATGTGCTTTGAATTGAGTTTGCATAAGCATTTTTTGAAAATGCAGTACATGTTTGATTTGATGTTCATTTGCGACGAGAGAGGGAATTTGAACATAATATAGTCTAAACAGCTTGTTTCTTTTGGAACATACCTATATGTATATAAGATATGTTGTCGACCCCTCAAGCTCATCTAACTACTTTAAGATTTTGGAAGCTAAGAAATTGCATGACTGATGATGGCAAACATGCTTTCATTTGATTTCAGTCTTGAGACGGGCCAAAATCACAGCAGATGTTGAATGTTGATTTTTGGCGTCTATTCGCAGAGAAAACTTCATTTGACTCAAATATTCATTTGAGCTGCTAGGCTCTCAATTCTTGCCAGATCGTTTTAGAAAACTTTCTACTTTAAGAAGACTCCCAAAGAAAGCTAAGTATGTGCTTTGAATTGAGTTTGCATAAGCAATTTTTGAAAACGCAGTACATGTTTGATTTGATGTTCATTCGCGACGAGAGAGGGAATTTGAACATAATATAGTCTAAACAGCTTGTTTCTTCTGGAACATACCTACATATATATGTATATAAGATATGTTGTCGACCCCTCAAGGTCATCTAACTACTTTAAGATTTTGGAAGCTAAGAAATTGCATGACTGATGATGGCAAACATGCTTTCTTTTGATTTCAGTCTTGCACGGGCCAAAATCACAGCAGATGTTGATTTTTGGCGTCTATTCGCTAAGAAAACTTCATTTGACTCAAATATTCATTTGAGCTGCTAGGCTCTCAATTCTTGCCAAATCTTTTTAGAAAACTTTCTACTTTAAGAAGACTCCCAAAGAAAGGTAAGTATGTGCTTTGAATTGAGTTTGCATAAGCATTTTTGAAAACGCAGTACATGTTTGATTTGATGTTCATTATGACGAGAGAGGAATTTGAACATAATATAGTCTAAACAGCTTGTTTCTTTTGGAACACACCTATATGTATATAAGATATGTTGTCGACCCCTCAAGCTCATCTAACTACTTTAAGATTTTGGAAGCTAAGAAATTGCATGACTGATGATGGCAAACATGCTTTCATTTGATTTCAGTGCTCTGACGGGCCAAAATCACAGCAGATGTTGATTTTTGGCGTCTATTCGCCTAGAAAACTTCATTTGACTCAAATATTCATTTGAGCTGCTAGGCTCTCAATTCTTGCCAGATCGTTTTAGAAAACTTTCTACTTTAAGAAGACTCCCAAAGAAAGCTAAGTATGTGCTTTGAATTGAGTTTGCATAAGCATTTTTGAAAACGCAGTACGTTTGATTTGATGTTCATTATGACGAGAGAGAATTTGAACATAATATAGTCTAAACAGCTTGTTTCTTTTGGAACATACCTATATATATGTATATAAGATATGTTGTCGACCCTCAAGCTCATCTAACTACTTTAAGATTTTGGAAGCTAAGAAATTGCATGACTGATGATGGCAAACATGCTTTCATTTGATTTCAGTGCTCTGACGGGCCAAAATCACAGCAGATGTTGATTTTTGGCGTCTATTCGCCGAGAAAACTTCATTTGACTCAAATATTCATTTGAGCTGCTAGGCTCTCAATTCTTGCCAGATCGTTTTAGAAAACTTTCTACTTTAAGAAGACTCCCAAAAAAAGGTAAGTATGTGCTTTGAATTGAGTTTGCATAAGCATTTTTGAAAAGCGCAGTACATGTTTGATTTGATGTTCATTTCATGACGAGAGGGAATTTGAACATAATATAGTCTAAACAGCTTGTTTCTTTTGGAACATACCATATATGTATATAAGATATGTTGTCGACCCTCAAGCTCATCTAACTACTTTAAGATTTTGGAAGCTAAGAAATTGCATGACTGATGATGGCAAACATGCTTTCATTTGATTTCAGTCTTGAGAGGCCAAAATCACAGCAGATGTTGATTTTTGGCGTCTATTCGCGAAAAACTTCATTTGACTCAAATATTCATTTGAGCTGCTAGGCTCTCAATTCTTGCCAGATCGTTTTAGAAAACTTTCTACTTTAAGAAGACTCCCAAAAGCAAAGTAAGTATGTGCTTTGAATTGAGTTTGCATAAGCATTTTTGAAAATGCAGTACATGTTTGATTTGATGTTCATTCGATGAGAGAGGGAATTTGAACATAATATCGTCTAAACTGCTTGTTTCTTTTGGAACATACCTATATACATATGTATATAAGATATGTTGTCGACCCCTCAAGCTCATCTAACTACTTTAAGATTTTGGAAGCTAAGAAATTGCATGACTGATGATGGCAAACATGCTTTCATTTGATTTCAGTGCGCAGACGGGCCAAAATCACAGCAGATGTTGATTTTTGGCGTCTATTCGCCGAGAAAACTTCATTTGACTCAAATATTCATTTGAGCTGCTAGGCTCTCAATTCTTGCCAGATCGTTTTAGAAAACTTTCTACTTTAAGAAGACTCCCAAAGAAAGCTAAGTATGTGCTTTGAATTGAGTTTGCATAAGCATTTTTTGAAAACGCAGTACATGTTTGATTTGATGTTCATTACATGACGAGAGAGAGGAATTTGAACATAATATAGTCTAAACAGCTTGTTTCTTTTGGAACACACCTATATATATGTATATAAGATATGTTGTCGACCCCTCAAGCTCATCTAACTACTTTAAGATTTTGGAAGCTAAGAAATTGCATGACTGATGATGGCAAACATGCTTTCATTTGATTTCAGTCTTGAGCAGGCCAAAATCACAGCAGATGTTGATTTTTGGCGTCTATTAGCCGAAAACTTCATTTGACTCAAATATTCATTTGAGCTGCTAGGCTCTCAATTCTTGCCAGATCGTTTTAGAAAACTTTCTACTTTAAGAAGACTCCCAAAGAAAGCTAAGTATGTGCTTTGAATTGAGTTTGCATAAGCATTTTTGAAAACGCAGTACATGTTTGATTTGATGTTCATTAGCGACGAGAGAGAATTTGAACATAATATAGTCTAAACAGCTTGTTTCTTTTGGAACACACCTATATATATGTATATAAGATATGTTGTCGACCCTCAAGCTCATCTAACTACCTTAAGATTTTGGAAGCTAAGAAATTGCATGACTGATGATGGCAAACATGCTTTCATTTGATTTCAGTGCAGACAGGCCAAAATCACAGCAGATGTTGATTTTTGGCGTCTATTCGCCGAAAACTTCATTTGACTCAAATATTCATTTGAGCTGCTAGGCTCTCAATTCTTGCCAGATCGTTTTAGAAAACTTTCTACTTTAAGAAGACTCCCAAAAGCAAAGGTAAGTATGTGCTTTGAATTGAGTTTGCATAAGCATTTTTTGAAAAGCAGTACATGTTTGATTTGATGTTCATTACATGAGAGAGAGAATTTGAACATAATATAGTCTAAACAGCTTGTTTCTTTTGGAACACACTATATGTATATAAGATATGTTGTCGACCCTCAAGCTCATCTAACTACTTTAAGATTTTGGAAGCTAAGAAATTGCATGACTGATGATGGCAAACATGCTTTCATTTGATTTCAGTCTTGACGGGCCAAAATCACAGCAGATGTTGATTTTTGGCGTCTATTCGCAGAGAAAACTTCATTTGACTCAAATATTCATTTGAGCTGCTAGGCTCTCAATTCTTGCCAGATCGTTTTAGAAAACTTTCTACTTTAAGAAGACTCCCAAAGAAAGCAAGGTAAGTATATGCTTTGAATTGAGTTTGCATAAGCATTTTTGAAAATGCAGTACATGTTTGATTTGATGTTCATTACATGACGAGAGGGAATTTGAACATAATATAGTCTAAACTGCTTGTTTCTTTTGGAACATACCTATATACATATGTATATAAGATATGTTGTCGACCCCTCAAGCTCATCTAACTACTTTAAGATTTTGGAAGCTAAGAAATTGCATGACTGATGATGGCAAACATGCTTTCATTTGATTTCAGTCTTGAGCAGGCCAAAATCACAGCAGATGTTGATTTTTGGCGTATATTCGCAAGAAAACTTCATTTGACTCAAATATTCATTTGAGCTGCTAGGCTCTCAATTCTTGCCAGATCGTTTTAGAAAACTTTCTACTTTAAGAAGACTCCCAAAGAAAGCTAAGTATGTGCTTTGAATTGAGTTTGCATAAGCATTTTTTGAAAACGCAGTACATGTTTGATTTGATGTTCATTTGCGACGAGAGAGGGAATTTGAACATAATATCGTCTAAACTGCTTGTTTCTTTTGGAACATACTCATATATGTATATAAGATATGTTGTCGACCCTCAAGCTCATCTAACTACTTTAAGATTTTGGAAGCTAAGAAATTGCATGACTGATGATGGCAAACATGCTTTCATTTGATTTCAGTGCGCACACGGCCAAAATCACAGCAGATGTTGATTTTTGGCGTCTATTCGCAGAGAAAACTTCATTTGACTCAAATATTCATTTGAGCTGCTATGCTCTCAATTCTTGCAAGATCGTTTTAGAAAACTTTCTACTTTAAGAAGACTCCCAAAGAAAGCTAAGTATGTGCTTTGAATTGAGTTTGCATAAGCATTTTTTGAAAACGCAGTACATGTTTGATTTGATGTTCATTTGCGACGAGAGAGGGAATTTGAACATAATATAGTCTAAACAGCTTTTTTCTTTTGGAACATACTTATATGTATATAAGATATGTTGTCGACCCCTCAAGCTCATCTAACTACTTTAAGATTTTGGAAGCTAAGAAATTGCATGACTGATGATGGCAAACATGCTTTCATTTGATTTCAGTCTTGACGGGCCAAAATCACAGCAGATGTTGATTTTGGCGTCTATTCGCGAGAAAACTTCATTTGACTCAAATATTCATTTGAGCTGCTAGGCTCTCAATTCTTGCCAGATCGTTTTAGAAAACTTTCTACTTTAAGAAGACTCCCAAAAGAAAGCTAAGTATGTGCTTTGAATTGAGTTTGCATAAGCATTTTTGAAAACGCAGTACATGTTTGATTTGATGTTCATTCATGACGAGAGGGAATTTGAACATAATATAGTCTAAACAGCTTGTTTCTTTTGGAACATACCTATTTAATATATGTATATAAGATATGTTGTCGACCCCTCAAGCTCATCTAACTACTTTAAGATTTTGGAAGCTAAGAAATTGCATGACTGATGATGTCAAACATGCTTTCATTTGATTTCAGTCTTGGCAGACGGGCCAAAATCACAGCAGATGTTGATTTTTGGCGTCTTTTCCCCCCCGAAAACTTCATTTGACTCAAATATTCATTTGAGCTGCTAGGCTCTCAATTCTTGCCAGATCGTTTTAGAAAACTTTCTACTTTAAGAAGACTCCCAAAGAAAGCTAAGTATGTGCTTTGAATTGAGTTTGCATAAGCATTTTTTGAAAACGCAGTACATGTTTGATTTGATGTTCATTGACGACGAGAGAGAATTTGAACATAATATAGTCTAAACAGCTTGTTTCTTTTGGAACATACCTATATGTATATAAGATATGTTGTCGACCCTCAAGCTCATCTAACTACTTTAAGATTTTGGAAGCTAAGAAATTGCATGACTGATGATGGCAAACATGCTTTCATTTGATTTCAGTGCTTGACAGGCCAAAATCACAGCAGATGTTGATTTTTGGCGTCTATTCACAGAGAAAACTTCATTTGACTCAAATATTCATTTGAGCTGCTAGGCTCTCAATTCTTGCCAGATCGTTTTAGAAAACTTTCTACTTTAAGAAGACTACCAAAGAAAGCCAAGTATGTGCTTTGTATTGAGATTTCATAAGACATTATTGAAAACGCAGTACATGTTTGATTTGATGTTCATTCATGACGAGAGGAATTTGAACATAATATAGTCTAAACAGCTTGTTTCTTTTGGAACATACTAATATGTATATAAGATATGTTGTCGACCCCTCAAGCTCATCTAACTACTTTAAGATTTTGGAAGCTAAGAAATTGCATGACTGATGATGGCAAACATGCTTTCATTTGATTTCAGTGCGCAGACGGGCCAAAATCACAGCAGATGTTGATTTTTGGCGTCTATTCGCCGAGAAAACTTCATTTGACTCAAATATTCATTTGAGCTGCTAGGCTCTCAATTCTTGCCAGATCGTTTTAGAAAACTTTCTACTTTAAGAAGACTCCCAAAGAAAGGTAAGTATGTGCTTTGAATTGAGTTTGCATAAGCATTTTTTGAAAATGCAGTACATGTTTGATTTGATGTTCATTCGCGACGAGAGAGGGAATTTGAACATAATATCGTCTAAACTGCTTGTTTCTTTTGGAACATACCTATATACATATGTATATAAGATATGTTGTCGACCCCTCAAGCTCATCTAACTACTTTAAGATTTTGGAAGCTAAGAAATTGGATGACTGATGATGGCAAACATGCTTTCATTTGAATTCAGTGCGCAGACGGGCCAAAATCACAGAAGTTGTTGATTTCTGGCGTGTATTCGCCGAGAAAACTTCATTTGACTTAAATATTCATTTGAGCTGCTAGGCTCTCAATTCTTGCCAGATCGTTTTAGAAAACTTTCTACTTTAAGAAGACTTTCAAAGAAAGCTAAGTATGTGCTTTGAATTGAGTTTGCATAAGCAATTTTTGAAAACGCAGTACATGTTTGATTTGATGTTCATTCGCGACAGAGAGGGAATTTGAACATAATATCGTCTAAACTGCTTGTTTCTTCTGGAACACACCTATATGTATATAAGATATGTTGTCGACCCCTCAAGCTCATCTAACTACTTTAAGATTTTGGAAGCTAAGAAATTGCATAACTGATGATGGCAAACATGCTTTCATTTGATTTCAGTGCGCACACGGCCAAAATCACAGCGGATGTTGATTTTTGGCGTCTATTCGCCGAGAAAACTTCATTTGACTCAAATATTCATTTGAGCTGCTAGGCTCTCAATTCTTGCCAGATCGTTTTAGAAAACTTTCTACTTTAAGAAGACTCCCAAAGAAAGGTAAGTATGTGCGTTGAATTGAGTTTGCATAAGCATTTTTTGAAAACGCAGTACATGTTTGATTTGATGTTCATTCGCGACGAGAGAGGGAATTTGAACATAATATAGTCTAAAAAGCTTGTTTCTTTTGGAACACACCTATATTCATATATATATAAGATATGTTGTCGACCCCTCAAGCTCATCTAACTACTTTAAGATTTTGGAACCTAAGAAATTGCATGACTGATAATGGCAAACACTCTTTCATTTGATTTCAGTGCGCAGACGGGCCAAAATCACAGCAGATGTTGATTTTTGGTGTTTGTTCGCCGAGAAAACTCCATTTGACTCAAATATTCATTT
>NW_024402031.1:0-12426 GCF_016859285.1 Xiphias gladius
AGAGCGAGAGAACAAGATTCAAAACAAGAAGAACACGATTCAAAAAGAAGAAAAGATGGAAAAAGAAGACAATGAGAATGTGGAGGAGGAGAGACAGAGGAATGAAAATAAAGAAATGAATGAGAAAAAAGAGAAGAAGCCAAAGAAGAAGAGGGGGAAGAAAAAGAAGAACAGGGGATAGCTACAGCAGAACATCCCTCCCCCTGAAACCCCCCTTCCTACCTTACCCACTCCCCACTCCCCCTTCCCCATTCCTACCCTTTACCCCGTTCTCCCTCACCCCTACCCTTTACCCTCTCCACCCCATCCCTTCCCCTACCCATCCCTCTTTTATATGTATGACATATAGTAAACATATAAACTGTACAATACAGTTGTGTTGAAGTGAATTACTTCTGCCTGTGTTTGCCTTTCGAAATATAGACACAGGATTCATGGCTCTCATCAAGCATTGCAGTAATGTTTAGGAGGAACAGATCAGATGTGACAATGTATGGCATCTTTCTATCTTTAAATATGTCACTTGTTTTAGACTTCACGTGGACAACAGGAGTTGGAAGGTTTGGAAAAACAGTCACAGTTTGGGAATTTTTCTTTCACGTCTGTTTGTGACACATCTTGGCCATCAAATTAGTCTTAGTGCCCCAAAAGAGCACTGGTTCGGCACGGTTTACTCTGACAACAGAGAGGGTGAAAAATCAAAGATCATTTGGATGATGTGGTTAAAACAGCCCGTTCTCTTATGGTAACACCTTGAATCCACTTTGTTCACTGTTCTAGTAAAAAACATCCAACTCTGGACATCCAATCTCCCAAAAGCAATATACCATAAAATAATACACCCCCACTTTTGGTTTAGGCAACAGTGTGTTTCCAACTTTGTGGCAATGGAGACAGTACTTCCTGTTTCAACATGGCCCCATGCGCAGGAAACTGTTTTTTTTATTTTAGTTTGGTCTAGAAGAACTGGAAAGGACTAAAAAATGTATCAATAAGAATAAAAGCAGTTTGCCATAATATCCTCACAGAATGATCTGCACCTGCAAAACTCCTACCCAAAGCACCTGCCTTTTAAGCACTAATCAGGCCGATCCTCCATCAGATTGTCAACTTCTCCTACAAAATATCCCAGAATACACAGGAAGCATTGCCATAACATCAGCTGAGAAAATCACACTGCCCAGACGACTTATCCTCGTAATTCAGTTGGCAACTTGTCCTTTAATGTCCTTCCACTCAACGGCTGACAATTGCATTTGTACAAGATCACTCAAAATATAGGGAGTTGATTACTGTGAATTTGTTTAAGCACTTGAGGTTGGAGCCCATGTTTTGCGTGGCAAGGGAAGGAGCATACTTTGTCAAAGAACATGAGGGGCCTGTTTGTTAGAGCATACTAAAGTATCTCCAAACTCAAAGTATAATTTTTTCGCCCTAACTAAATTTTACCGACAAGGAGTCACACACGAACGGACGCACGCAATGGTATTTGGAGTCATAAATGCTCACATCACACCGTGAAATTTGACACAACAGCATTTGCTAAAATGCGACACTGGCTAAAGGAGAAAGTTGGAGAGGAGGCAATGACACACAGGACTGATGAGCCGCTGTAAACCCAAATCTCCCACTACGAACAACAGTAGGCTATACCGAGTCGGAACGGACCGGTCTGATGTGTATGGGGATTACGCTGTAGCTGCCTAGTGTCATTTGAACCCGATTTAATCAAAGTAAACACAGCGCCACTTCTCAAATCAGAGGCCGCACATTTATAGTTACACATGTGTCCTGCTGCCCTAAGATGGCTACAGCTGTGGACAATAGATACTGTAAAAATCGCTCATACTCATTCATAAGCAAATGCAGACCGATTTGCTGACGTTGCTGCTTTAAACACAATGTATGTTAACTTTTTCATGCAGATTTAAACGCCTCAACGGGCTGGAGAGTGATTGGGAGCAAAACTTGCATTCAAGCATTATACCATCAATCATAAATACTGCTGTATTTACTCTGCTCTTATCGATAAAATCACACCAGAAAAACAAACTTCCAACTCTGGACATTATATCTCCCAAAAGCAGTATACCATAAAATAATACACCCCCACTTTTGGTTTAGGCAACAGTGTGCTTCCAACTTTGTGGCAACGGAGACAGTATTTCCTGTTTCAACATGGCCCGATGCAGACCGATTTGCTGACGTTGCTGCTTTAAACACAATTTATGTTAACTTTGTGATTGAGAGAAAAATTTGCATTCAAGCATTATACCATTATTCATAAATACTGCTGTATTTACTCTGCTCTTATCGATAAAATCACACCAGAATACCGAGGCGCTTCTGAGACGTCTCTATTGTCAGTGCAAAGTCTAAATCTCCAGCAAAATACCAACAACCAACAAAACCCACCTGTGCATCGTGCACCCTGCATTTGGCACCATAATACCACACAAACTCCAAAAACAATGGATCCTGCGCGTACCTACACTACACTGAATGCAACTCAATGGCATCTTTTGTGACAGGTAAACACCCGCGTCTTTCACGCTCCAGTCCCACGGTTGACAACGCAGGCTCTTGCGGCTAAATTCCCAGACCAAACCTGAGCTCACGCTGAGGACATCATCAGGGTGATGTTCTCAGACTTCTCAAAGCTCCTCCAGAGACACCGGGATCCTCATAGAGGCAGCCTGTGTAGGGCTCCACCTGACCAGTAGAGTTATTTTGATGTGCACGACAGGTGGAGTGCCCCTTTAGATACTTTGAAGAATTCCTCCTAATGATGAACCACTTACACAGGGGCAGGAAAGACAATTTGCCCATGGGTCAAACTTCTTTTTTTCCTCTTTATCGTGTTTGATCATGTTTGAGATGTACATGAATGGTTTTCCACACAACATAAAAATGTGGCCTGCTTTATGGCTGAATGACAGATTGTCGTTGTTGTTTGAGGCCCACAACCTGCTATTTGCTGACCGCTGATATAGTCGACTGACATCTATTAAAGGAAAGCTCTCTAAAAACAGAAAGACTTTCTTTATCATAGATCCTAAGGCGCAGATATGTACAGTACTATGAACAGTCACTGAAGTGAGGGCGCCTTTATCAGTTTGAGTCTTAACACCTTATGGAGCTGTTGTGTTCACTGATTTGTTGTATGTCTTTAACAATGTGGGCCCTGGGTGTGTAAGTGTGAATACAGGACACTGATTGAGTGGCTCAGACCAGGACGCATTGTGTCCTGTCTACTGTGTCCTTATACTTTTAGGAGAAAAAGTCTGTTCACTCGCTGAGACCAATACAAAGAAGCTGGTGTGGACTTGTCAAATGCCATCAAGAGCTTTGTTAGAACCCTGATGAACTAGAACACATGATGAGAATGTTCTCTGTTCCATTCCTTCCTCTATCACATCATCGCTGTAGAACTCTGACACAATGATGTGCATTCTGGCTGGAACCCGTCTCTGCAGAAGAACTTCATTTACCTTCAGAAACCTGAACTGAGCACTGTCTCTGTCTTTGGTAAACACGAAGCGTCAACTGTTGAAAAACAAGAACAATCGATAGCTCTACCTACGATTGTAACATCGGTCACTTCAGCAACAACTGGATCAGAAAGATCTACAGCTGCTAAGTGCGACTGCTCTCTTGGTTGCCCTTCAGTAACCTCACTGAGCTGAGATGGCCAAACAAAGAAACCAGGTAAGATTTTCTCAATTTGACCTGGAGAAACGTTTTTTTTTCATCGCTGTCCCTCTCTAGGCCTGCCTACTTTTCCCTTTCATTTATTCATATTTGGTCTAAAGCCTCAGTACATTTTAATACAGTTTGTTGAGTTAATGCATCACAATGTTAGCAATTTCTCATATCCTTAAGCCACCTTGAGAACTACAGTACTTCTAATATATTTTGATAAAAATATAAAAAGAAAAGGAGAATTTTATAATTACAATAGGGTTTCCTGGGCAAAAATCTTCCATCTTTCTTCTCTCAAAATGTGAAAACAGATTACTCTTGCTGTCAGCGTCTCTAATCAATGGATTCAAAATTGGAAAAAAGTGAAATTTACACTGTAACATAACTAACCAAGCATGTGTGTGAGACCTGAATAAAAAGCTTGACCCAAACATCCTTAGGTTTCACCAAAATAATCCACAGGAAAGCGGGTTTAAGCCCAACCGACTCAACTGAAACTGAAAGTAGTTGAGTTGAGTTGGGACTAGAGTTTTAGCCATGAACTTAATGTCTATTTCTCTTTTCTTCAGGCATTTGGGCCAATGCAGTTTAGCGCTGCTCTTTATGACCCACAGCAGTACAGCCTGGCTGCAGTGCAGCTGCAGCACACTGTGCAGGGCCTCAGGGACGCCCTCTACTCAGCAGTCACTGAGATAAAGTCTCTCAAAGGGGAAAACACTGCTCTAAAGGAGCAAGTTAACCTCCTGGAAAAAGGAAAGACGCAGATGGAGAGCCAGCTCCTAGAGGAGCTCAGACGAAAAGATGAGCTCCTCAAAAGAGCCACCAGGAAAAGGCAGGCTCGCCTGAAAGCCCACATAGACTGCCTGGACCTGCTCGCTCGAAAAGAAAAAGAGCTAAAGAGGAGCGGAGAGCAGTGGAAGAGCAGGTGTGAGGCCCTGGAGGCAAGCCTGCAAAAGGAGCTGGCTCGGAAAGAGGAAAGCCGGACAAGGAAAGTGCAGGAGGTGGAAAATGAGAGGAACCTGCACTGCAACCAGGTACGATGCCTCAGCAAATCCTTTACCTCAGAATAATGGCCAGCTTGTTTCAGAATGCCTGAGAATTTGTTTCTGGATGTGGAATAAATTTGACTTTTTTCATCTTTTCAGAATCTTGTCCGCAAAACAAAAGAACTGGAGGAGAGCAAGATTCAAAACAAGGAGAATGAGAACAAGACCGAAAAAGAATCGGAGGAGAACCAGAATCAAAACAATAAGAACGAGAACAAGATTCAAAACAAGAAGAACACGATTCAAAAAGAAGAAAAGATGGAAAAAGAAGACAATGAGAATGTGGAGGAGGAGAGACAGAGGAATGAAAATAAAGAAATGAATGAGAAAAAAGAGAAGAAGCCAAAGAAGAAGAGGGGGAAGAAAAAGAAGAACAGGGGATAGCTACAGCAGAACATCCCTCCCCCTGAAACCCCCCTTCCTACCTTACCCACTCCCCACTCCCCCTTCCCCATTCCTACCCTTTACCCCTTTCTCCCTCACCCCTTACCCTTTACCCTCTCCCACCCCCATCCCTTCCTACCCATCCCTCTTTTATATGTATGACATATAGTAAACATATAAACTGTACAATACAGTTGTGTTGAAGTGAATTACTTCTGCCTGTGTTTGCCTTTCGAAATATAGACACAGGATTCATGGCTCTCATCAAGCATTGCAGTAATGTTTAGGAGGAACAGATCAGATGTGACAATGTATGGCATCTTTCTATCTTTAAATATGTCACTTGTTTTAGACTTCACGTGGACAACAGGAGTTGGAAGGTTTGGAAAAAGAGTCACAGTTTGGGAATTTTTCTTTCACGTTTGTTTGTGACACATCTTGGCCATCAAATTAGTCTTAGTGCCCCAAAAGAGCACTGGTTCGGCACGGTTTACTCTGACAACAGAGAGGGTGAAAAATCAAAGATCATTTGGATGATGTGGTTAAAACAGCCCGTTCTCTTATGCTAACACCTTGAATCCACTTTGTTCACTGTTCTAGGAAAAACTTCCAACTCTGGATATCATATCTCCTGAAAACAATATACCATAAAATAATACACCCCCACTTTTGGTTTAGGCAACAGTGTGCTTCCAACTTTGTGGCAATGGAGACAGTATTTCCTGTTTCAACATGGCCCCATGCGCAGTAAAACGGGGTTGTTTTTTTAGTTTTGGACAGGACTAAAAAATGTATCAATAAGAATAAAAGCAGTTTGCCATAATATCCTCACAGAATGATCTGCACCTGCAAAACTCCTACCCAAAGCACCTGCCTTTTAAGCACTAATCAGGCCGATCCTCCATCAGATTGTCAACTTCTCACACGAAATATCCCTGAATGCACAGGAAGCATTGCCATAACATCAGCGGAGCAAAATTACACTGCCCAGACGACTTATCCTCGCAATTCAGTTGGCAACTTGTCCTTTAATGTCCTTCCACTCAACGGCTGACAATTGCATTTGTACAAGATCGCTCAAAATATAGGGAGTTGATTACTGTGAATTTGTTTAAGCACTTGAGGTTGGAGCCCATGTTTTGCGTGGCAAGGGAAGGAGCATACTTTGTCAAAGAACATGAGGGGCCTGTTTGTTAGAGCATACTAAAGTATCTCCAAACTCAAATCATTATTTTTTTCGCCTTAACTAATTTGTTCGATAGGAGTCACACACAAACGGACGCACGCGATGGTATTTCGAGTCATAAATGCTCACATCGCACCGTAAAATTTGACACAACAGCATTTGCTAAAATGCGACACTGGCATAAGAAGAAAGTTGGAGAGGAGGCAATGACACACAGGACTGATGAGCCGCTGTAATCCCACATCTCCCACTACGAACAACAGTAGGCTATACCGAGTCGGAACGGACCGGTCTGATGTGTTTGGGGAGTACGCTGTAGCTGCCTAGTGTCATTTGCACCCGATTTAATCAAAGTAAACACAGCGCCACTTCTCAAATCAGAGGCTGAGGATTTATAGTTACACATGTGTCCTGCTTCCTTAAAATGGCTACAGCTGTGGACAATAGATACTGTAAAAATCACTCATACTCATTTATAGACAAATGCAAACCGATTTGCTGACGTTGCTGCTTTAAACACAATGTATGTTAACTTTTTCATGCAGATTTAAACGCCTCCACGGGCTGGAGAGTGATTGAGAGAAAAAACTTGCATTCAAGCATTATACCATTATTCATAAATACTGCTGTATTTACTCTGCTCTTATCGATAAAATCACACCAGAGAAAAAAACTTCCAACTCTGGACATCCAATCTCCCAAAAGTAGTATACCATAAAATAATACACCCCCAATTTTGGTTTAGGCAACATTGTGCTTCCAACTTTGTGGCAATGGAGACAGTACTTCCTGTTTCAACATGGCCCCATGCGCAGGAAACGGGGTCTTTTTTCTAGTTTTGGACAGGACTAAAAAATGTATCAATAAGAATAAAAGCAGTTTGCCATAATATCCTCACAGAATGATCTGCACCTGCAAAACTCCTACCCAAAGCACCTGCCTTTTAAGCACTAATCAGGAAGATGCTCGAACCAGATTGTCAACTTCTCACACAAAACATCCCGGAATACCGAGGCGCTACAGAGACGTCTATTGTCAGTGCAAAGTCTAATTCTCCACCAAAATACCAACAACCAACAAAACCCACCTGTTTGCGCCTCTTTTCTCCACCTGTGACTTCCCCTGGACAACAGGAGTTAACATTTCACCGTGAATCTCGGAGGTTTGGAAAAACAGTCACAGTTTGGGAATTTTTCTTTCACGTCTGTTTGTGACTCATCTTGGCCATCAAATTAGTCTTAGTGCCCCAAAAGAGCACTGGCTCGGCACGGTTTACTCTGACAACAGAGAGGGTGAAAAATCAAAGATCAATCGGGATGATGTGATTAAAACAGCCCGTTCTCTTATGGTAACACCTTGATTCAACTTTGTTCACTGTTTGAGAAAAAACATCCAACTCTGGACATCCAATCTCCCAAAAGCAATATACCATAAAATAATACACCCCCACTTTTGGTTTAGGCAACAGTGTGTTTCCAACTTTGTGGCAACGGACACAGTATTTCCTGTTTCAACATGGCCCCATGCGCAGGAAACTGTTTTTTTTATTTTAGTTTGGTCTAGAAGAACTGGAAAGGACTAAAAAATGTATCAATAAAAGTAAAAGCAGTTTGCCATAATATCCTCACAGAATGATCTGCACCTGCAAAACTCCTACCCAAAGCACCTGCCTTTTAAGCACTAATCAGGCAGATGCTCGAACCAGATTGTCAACTTCTCCTACAAAATATCCCAGAATACACAGGAAGCATTGCCATAACATCAGCTGAGAAAATCACACTGCCCAGACGACTTATCCTCGTAATTCAGTTGGCAACTTGTCCTTTAATGTCCTTCCACACAAAAGGCTGACAATTGTATTTGTACAAGATCACTCAAAATATAGGGAGTTGATTACTGTGAATTTGTTTAAGCACTTGAGGTTGGAGCCCATGTTTTGCGTGGCAGAGGAAGGAGCAGACTGTGTGAAAGAACATGAGGGGCCTGTTTGTTAGAGCATACTAAAGTATCTCCAAACTCAAAGTATAATTTTTTTCGCCCTAACTAAATTTACCGACAAGGAGTCACACACGAACGGACGCACGCAATGGTATTTGGAGTCATAAATGCTCACATCACACCGTGAAATTTGACACAACAGCATTTGCTAAAATGCGACACTGGCTAAAGGAGAAAGTTGGAGAGGAGGCAATGACACACAGGACTGATGAGCCGCTGTAAACCCAAATCTCCCACTACGAACAACAGTAGGCTATACCGAGTCGGAACGGACCGGTCTGATGTGTATGGGGATTACGCTGTAGCTGCCTAGTGTCATTTGAACCCGATTTAATCAAAGTAAACACAGCGCCACTTCTCAAATCAGAGGCCGCACATTTATAGTTACACATGTGTCCTGCTGCCCTAAGATGGCTACAGCTGTGGACAATAGATACTGTAAAAATCGCTCATACTCATTCATAAGCAAATGCAGACCGATTTGCTGACGTTGCTGCTTTAAACACAATGTATGTTAACTTTTTCATGCAGATTTAAACGCCTCCACGGGCTGGAGAGTAATTGAGACCAAAACTTGCATTCAAGCATTATACCATCAATCATAAATACTGCTGTATTTACTCTGCTCTTATCGATAAAATCACACCAGAGAAAAAAACTTCCAACTCTGGACATTATATCTCCCAAAAGCAGTATACCATAAAATAATACACCCCCACTTTTGGTTTAGGCAACAGTGTGCTTCCAACTTTGTGGCAACGGAGACAGTATTTCCTGTTTCAACATGGCCCGATGCAGACCGATTTGCTGACGTTGCTGCTTTAAACACAATGTATGTTAACTTTGTGATTGAGAGAAAAATTTGCATTCAAGCATTATACCATTATTCATAAATACTGCTGTATTTACTCTGCTCTTATCGATAAAATCACACCAGAGACCGAGGCGCTTCTGAGACGTCTATTGTCAGTGCAAAGTCTAAATCTCCAGCAAAATACCAACAACCAACAAAACCCACCTGTGCATCGTGCACCCTGCATTTGGCACCATAATACCACACAAACTCCAAAAACAATGGATCCTGCGCGTACCTACACTACACTGAATGCAACTCAATGGCATCTTTTGTGACAGGTAAACACCCGCGTCTTTCACGCTCCAGTCCCACGGTTGACAACGCAGGCTCTTGCGGCTAAATTCCCAGACCAAACCTGAGCTCACGCTGAGGACATCATCAGGGTGATGTTCTCAGACTTCTCAAAGCTCCTCCAGAGACACCGGGATCCTCATAGAGGCAGCCTGTGTAGGGCTCCACCTGACCAGTAGAGTTATTTTGATGTGCACGACAGGTGGAGTGCCCCTTTAGATACTTTGAAGAATTCCTCCTAATGATGAACCACTTACACAGGGGCAGGAAAGACAATTTGCCCATGGGTCAAACTTCTTTTTTTCCTCTTTATCGTGTTTGATCATGTTTGAGATGTACATGAATGGTTTTCCACACAACATAAAAATGTGGCCTGCTTTATGGCTGAATGACAGACGTCGTTGTTGTTGTTGTTTGAGGCCCACAACCTGCTATTTGCTGACCGCTGATATAGTCGACTGACATCTATTAAAGGAAAGCTCTCTAAAAACAGAAAGACTTTCTTTATCATAGATCCTAAGGCGCAGATATGTACAGTACTATGAACAGTCACTGAAGTGAGGGCGCCTTTATCAGTTTGAGTCTTAACACCTTATGGAGCTGTTGTGTTCACTGATTTGTTGTATGTCTTTAACAATGTGGGCCCTGGGTGTGTAAGTGTGAATACAGGACACTGATTGAGGGGCTCAGACCAGGACGCATTGTGTCCTGTCTACTGTGTCCTTATACTTTTAGGAGAAAAAGTCTGTTCACTCGCTGAGACCAATACAAAGAAGCTGGTGTGGACTTGTCAAATGCCATCAAGAGCTTTGTTAGAACCCTGATGAACTAGAACACATGATGAGAATGTTCTCTGTTCCATTCCTTCCCTCTATCACATCATCGCTGTAGAACTCTGACACAATGATGTGCATTCTGGCTGGAACCCGTCTCTGCAGAAGAACTTCATTTACCTTCAGAAACCTGAACTGAGCACTGTCTCTGTCTTTGGTAAACACGGCGTCAACTGTTGAAAAACAAGAACAATCGATAGCTCTACCTACGATTGTAACATCGGTCACTTCAGCAACAACTGGATCAGAAAGATCTACAGCTGCTAAGTGCGACTGCTCTCTTGGTTGCCCTTCAGTAACCTCACTGAGCTGAGATGGCCAAACAAAGAAACCAGGTAAGATTTTTCTCAATTTGACCTGGAGAAACGTTTTTTTTTCATCCCTGTCCCAATCTAGGCCATACAACTTTTCCCTTTCATTTATTCATATTTGGTCTAAAGCCTCAGTACATTTTAATACAGTTTGTTGAGTTAATGCATCACAATGTTAGCAATTTCTCATATCCTTAAGCCACCTTGAGAACTACAGTACTTCTAATATATTTTGATAAAAATATAAAAAGAAAAGGAGAATTTTATAATTACAATAGGGTTTCCTGGGCAAAAATCTTCCATCTTTCTTCTCTCAAAATGTGAAAACAGATTACTCTTGCTGTCAGCGTCTCTAATCAATGGATTCAAAATTGGAAAAAAGTGAAATTTACACTGTAACATAACTAACCAAGCATGTGTGTGAGACCTGAATAAAAAGCTTGACCCAAACATCCTTAGGTTTCACCAAAATAATCCACAGGAAAGCGGGTTTAAGCCCAACCGACTCAACTGAAACTGAAAGTAGTTGAGTTGAGTTGGGACTAGAGTTTTAGCCATGAACTTAATGTCTATTTCTCTTTTCTTCAGGCATTTGGGCCAATGCAGTTTAGCGCTGCTCTTTATGACCCACAGCAGTACAGCCTGGCTGCAGTGCAGCTGCAGCACACTGTGCAGGGCCTCAGGGACGCCCTCTACTCAGCAGTCACTGAGATAAAGTCTCTCAAAGGGGAAAACACTGCTCTAAAGGAGCAAGTTAACCTCCTGGAAAAAGGAAAGACGCAGATGGAGAGCCAGCTCCTAGAGGAGCTCAGACGAAAAGATGAGCTCCTCAAAAGAGCCACCAGGAAAAGGCAGGCTCGCCTGAAAGCCCACATAGACTGCCTGGACCTGCTCGCTCGAAAAGAAAAAGAGCTAAAGAGGAGCGGAGAGCAGTGGAAGAGCAGGTGTGAGGCCCTGGAGGCAAGCCTGCAAAAGGAGCTGGCTCGGAAAGAGGAAAGCCGGACAAGGAAAGTGCAGGAGGTGGAAAATGAGAGGAACCTGCACTGCAACCAGGTACGATGCCTCAGCAAATCCTTTACCTCAGAATAATGGCCAGCTTGTTTCAGAATGCCTGAGAATTTGTTTCTGGATGTGGAATAAATTTGACTTTTTTCATCTTTTCAGAATCTTGTCCGCAAAACAAAAGAACTGGAGGAGAGCAAGATTCAAATCAAGGAGGAGAACAAGACCGAAAAAGAATCGGAGGAGAACCAGAATCAAAACAATAAGAACGAGAACAAGATTCAAAACAAGAAGAACACGATTCAAAAAAGAAGAAAAGATGGAAAAAAGAAGACAATGAGAATGTGGAGGAGGAGAGACAGAGGAATGAAAATAAAAGAAATGAATGAGAAAAAGAGAAGAAGCCAAAGAAGAAGAGGGGAAAAAGAAGAACAGGGATAGCTACAGCAGAACATCCCTCCCCTGAAACCCCCTTCCTACCTTACCCTCCCCACTCCCCTTCCCCATTCCTACCCTTTACCCCTTTCTCCCTCACCCCTTACCCTTTACCCTCTCCCACCCCCATCCCTTCCCTACCCATCCCTCTTTTATATGTATGACATATAGTAAACATATAAACTGTACAATACAGTTGTGTTGAAGTGAATTACTTCTGCCTGTGTTTGCCTTTCGAAATATAGACACAGGATTCATGGCTCTCATCAAGCATTGCAGTAATGTTTAGGAGGAACAGATCAGATGTGACAATGTATGGCATCTTTCTATCTTTAAATATGTCACTTGTTTTAGACTTCACGTGGACAACAGGAGTTGGAAG
>NW_024402032.1:0-12367 GCF_016859285.1 Xiphias gladius
GACTGACTGATATCTTCTGGATCCTCCATCAACCAGGGTACTTCAGAGCAATCACAGCATTGAAGGTTTTTTCTGTTTGTAGAAGGCTGCATATTAATGAAATGCAGAGAAAGATAAGAGATTGAGGTGTTAATTTTGTTCATCTCTCTCTGCAGGATAAAAAAAAAATATGAATGCAATGCTTTAAAAAAAAATCTAAATTCTCAGTGTTAACAATGTCTCTCACCCACCTCCTCTTCCTCTGTTCTGCGCAAACAGGTTGGTACTCGGGACTTTGCCAGTCGTTACAACGCCACCTACGTGTCGTGGGCATTCGCCTACCTGCTGGGCCTCATCTGTCTGATACGAGCATGCTACTGGGGAGCTATCAAAGTGAGCTACCCGGAAAACAGCTTTGCCTAGGGCGGGCATGGCCCGCCACAGCCCCGCACGGCTGGAAAAACAAGCCCCACCTTTTAGTTTTTTCATCTTGTTGAGATCTCAACCTGGTCTTGTTCAGCGGAGTAGAACATCTGCAGAGTGTGTTGGAGAGATGTTGTGTGTGTTTGAAGAGGTGTATGTCGGAGATGTGTCCTGTTGTGTTTGTGTCTGGAATGTTTTTAACTCACTGAACAAATGTATGTAGATCAGTCCTCCTACTGGTCCACGAAGACTCAAATCCTGTCCTGGTTTTGCCAAAATCCTCCAAAATACAGAATCAAGAACATAAAAAAACAAACTGTGATTTTCTTGATGAATATAATAATGAGTTGGCTCCTGCGCTGATTTAAAAATGATAGTTTAGCAAACTGGCTGGATTTGGTCTTTCTGGACTGTTTTCTCCTGTTGTTTTTCAGCAGCCTGACTGACAGGATGATATCCACTTGATTTCTTTTGTTACTGACCAGACCAAAATGAAACAACCTCCTAAGAACAGTTTGCCCATTGCACTACGACTATATGCAATTGTATGTGTTGTTTTGCTGCTAGTTAAACTCCAGCTACAGAAAGTTGCATATTCATACTGTATTGTAACCATTTACCTTGCCTGTTTATACTGACATTGTATTGCTGTATGATTTTTAAAGAATGGTCAGTTTTTAAAAGAAATCACCCTTAAAATACCCATGCGTGCCAACTTAGCTGCCCAGTATTGGTCAAGAAGAGCATCAGATCAACAGGAGCTTGTTTATTTGTTTGCGCCATGCAGCTTTTACTCACTACAGCAATAACCCTTTTATTGGAATTATTTTTGAACCTTCCTTCCCCGACCTCCCTGTGTTCCTCACTGCGGGTTTGTTGCCGTCCGAGTGTTGGAAAATGATCCCAAAACATGGTGACTCACGTTTGCATGGTGACCTGTTTTTGTTCAGTCACTGAGGTGTTTTTTTTTTTGTTTTTTGCCCCTTTTTCAGTGAGGTAGCTGAAGCGTACGATGTTCCTGTCTCTGTCCCTCTGCCTGTGCGTTAGAATGTAAACCCTCCTCCTCTGGCCTCCAGTGAACTCTGTGCTAGCTAGCATCGCTATACGCTAACTCAGTATCCTGTCTCTTGACCTTTACCAGTGGGCACAGTTCCAACTTCTAACCTTGTTTTGAATGTGATGATGATGATGATGATGATGAAGAAGAAGCAGAAAATAATATTAAATACTCTTTGTACATAGTTCAAATTCAGTACTTGGAAAACTGTAGTGTGAGGTGGAACGATATATGGCTCGTGGGTCTTTTTAAAAATGATAATTTATCAATAAAATGCAAAAACTACCTTTATTGGTTTGTTTATTTGTTTGCTTTGATCAGTTTTTGACATAGTGCATTTAAAGGCACATACAGGAATACAAAAAAACAGGATCACATTCATGTGACATTCACATGACCTCACTGTCATATTGAAGTGGCAGTCTGCTGCTGGGATGGCTTATTATTTTGAGAAAATTGATAGAGCAACAGACATAATGCTGAGGTGCAAGAAGGTCAACACATCCAATATGGATCAAGCTAAAGTTAATTTTCTGATTATGAAAAACATGATGATCATAAAATGTTATAGATTACTGTAGATTAAACTTCCCAACAGTATACGTTGTATTGTACTCCTACATATACAACTGGACCAGTTACAACATGAAAATGCTGCTTAGTGCTGACACATTAATAATGTGTCAGTGATAATAATCCAATTATACAAACATTGTAATAATATAATGCTTTGAAGTTACAAAGCAATAATACTTTTATATTTTTGCCTTAGTAAAATTTTGAATGCAGGACCTTAGAACTCATAAGGGAGTATTTTTCTGTTATTTATTTTTTATTGGTCCTTTTACTCAAGTCTTGGTTTCCCTTTATCAAACTTTTGCCCTGGTGGTCTAGTGTCCAAAAGCCTGACTTTTTGAAAAACACTGCTTTTAGGACGTCAGAGCATCGTCTAGGAGTGTAAACAAAGACACATGCTGGCTTCATAATCAAATGATTGTTCTCACATTAATTGTGATCCAAATTGCGTTGCCATAAAATAAAACCAGGGAAACTAATTAAGCTGGGCATAAATAATTAATATTTACATATCCAGTGTGAATTAAAGTCAGAGTATGATCAGTCCACAGAATTTTAACCCACCGTTTATTATAGTGTCTAACATGATGAAGGTCTTGTCATTTATCTCCTTTTTGTTATGCAGAACAAAACAACAGTTTCATATCATTCATTTCATATTCATTTTGGATGAGTTTTGTCAGCATGAACCTCAAACTGTCATTTCATTACACTCATTACTTCAAAATATTTTCTCAATGAACTTCTTGCTTTGTACAGGGCATCTTGCATCACCAATCACAGTTTAGCAACCTTTTTTTCTTTTCTTTCTTTTTTTGTGACCTATTATATTTTGAGGCAATTTATGGCTTAATTTGATAGCCGACAGGAAATTATGGGAAAGAAAAATCTGAAATGACCATAGGAGAAACAAAGGTCACCGGCCAGGCACACTGTGGGGACACTGTGGTTCTTGTTTGGTGTTCCAACCCCTCGGCCGGCAGGGTGCCCTCAGTTTAGCAACACTTGAATCTAAACGTGATGACAGTTGTGGGGTTGTTTGTTTACCACATCCACACACTGTCAAATCTGACTGAACCACATCCACACAGTGATTCAGTTATGAATATAATTTAGATTTGAATCCAAGCTTTTAGGGGCTTAGAAGGATAATTAGTTGACACTTAATTAGTGATCATTTATGTGAAATACTTTGTTCCTATCGCATGACAAAGCCAGGATAATTCTTAGCAGTCTATTTTCTTACAGCTGCAGTTCTGCCCTCGGTTCACTAGGTGGTGACAAATGCAATCATTAGAAAAATGTGTCTCTGGAAATAGTGAACACACACTGGAAGTCATTGAGCCACAGTTTTACACCATAGCTTTCAGTAGCTGAAGGCGCACACAGACCCAGACAATGAGCCCTTCATCACCTCGCTGTTACAAATTAACACATCACTGTTATCACTATTAATTTAAGTTAAATTGTCATCTTGAATCTGCAAATGTACTGATAAGATTTGGAATCAAGAATCTATTTCTGACATTTGTAGATGCAGAAAGCACAGATGTGAACATCCTTACAAATCTGAACAATTATTCCCAGTCTGTAAAACAAAATTTCATGTTATTTTTGAGATATCGTGAGAAACAAACCAAAAAAACAGGCAAAAATGTGAATGTAATTTCCCCATAAAGAGTGAGAAAGAGATACACACGGCATACACAACAATATATCGTCTCCATTTATGACCAACAGATTTTTATCTCAGTTTGATGCAGTAAATACAGAAAGAAAAGAATAACGGGTTAATGAGCTCATTAGAGCTGCTACAATTGACACAATTATACCAGCCCATCTCTCTCTCTCACACACACACACACACACACACACACACACACACACACACACACACACACACACACACACACACACACACACACACACACACACACACACACACACACACACACACACATGCTTCAGCTTTCATGGTCTACTCCAGGCTGCAGATGTCACATCAAGCACAGTGATGATGTCAGATCATCAGATGGGTCTCTGTCTGATGAGGTCATTGCTTTTAGGACGTCAGAGCATCGTCTAGGAGTGTAAACAAACACACATGCTGGCTATTTCAGCTACCACCTAACTATGAAGGAACATGGAGGTCACAAAATCTATACTAATCACCATGACTTCACAAGTTGCGTTGAGTTAGTGTGGGTGTTTGTGTGTGTGTGTGGACTTCCTGATATGCTGACAGGCGACTGCTTCCTCTCTGCAGCCATCAGTGACGATCAGTGAAGGGTGCTTGTCTACTTTCAGTTGTTGTTGAGGACCCACCATGAGGCTGTGGAGGAGACACACAAGAAGAAAAAGATGCACTGACCGCCAACGTGACGGCAATATATTAGACACTGAGCATGCTCTCCTCTGCACTCTTTGTGTATATTATGTATTTGGGTGTCCAAATAAGCAGAGACAAATTTATTCAGCACCGCCCTCTGCTCCGAGCCCTTGTGGATGGGTACGTGATGCGGGTCATGCTTATTAGACAGAAGTAGGACCAATTCATTGTAATAAAGGAGGGAAAACAACACAAAGGGAGTTCATGAGTTCTGGGGGAAAACAAATTGGCAAAAAATGTTCAAAAGCCGAATTTTTATGATTGGAACGTTGGTAAAGTCACACATTTCTTATTTGGTTTTGCAAATTTGGGAGAGGGAGGTGATTATCTGACTGTTAAGTGTCCTTTTATATTAGCTTTAAAGGTACATACGATATCTGTATACAAAAACAAACTGAAAATAAATAAAACAAAAAAGACGAACAAACATAAAAAACTCAACACACGAAAAAAAATAAACAAACAAACTCAGCGCAAGGTCCAAGTTACTAGCTTCCATAGCTTTCAATCACATCTCATGGCCTTCCTCCGGAGTTCCTCATTTGTTATGGAGAATGACAAAAGTTCAACCATAAAGAACTAATCAACTCCATCTACAGAGGAGGGCAAAGAGATGTGGTTAAAAGCTTCTGAAACCAGTTGGACCTTACTTCTGTTTATTTTATTTTGTTAATTCTTTCTCTTTTCTTTGTCAAACTGCGGTTTCCAAGGTCAAGAATGAACCTTCGAGCTCAATATTTATCCAAATCACAGTTCTTAATCTGCATTTTCCAGCACTTCATTGAAGCTTTATGCTTTATGTGAAATGCTTACAACAAAGATCTCCCAGCAGGACATTTTGGTATCTTTTAAAACTCTTCTTACTTAAGCATTAAAAAAGTGATTCCACTATTAAGGTAGGATGAGGTATGATTGCACTATTAAAAAATTGTGACCAAGATATGTGCTGAGTGGGCCATTTTCTACTTCTGAGACACTATTTCAAAAATGATCTCAGACTTATTTTGAACATTTCTTCCTTCATATTAACAGGAGTCAGCAATTAGGTTCAACCACAGGCCAGTTTTTACAGCCATGTTCAATGGGGGAGAGCAAGTTATTTATTTAGGAATGAGTGTTTGTTTGTTTTAAGATTGTATCTGAGGACAGATGTAATTTTTCCTGTTTGTAAGTAAGGACTAACAGAGTTAAAGAAACTTAGTATGTTAATACTCTTTAGTCAAAGAATGAGTCGTAAATGTGAATGTATCTTCTATGTTCTACCTCGAGACTGGAGATGTGAATCATATATACAGTTCTACGAGCAGTCACTGAAGTGAAGGGCCCTTTGGTAGTTTGAGTCTTTACAACACCGATTTGTTGTATGTCTTTAGCAACGTGGGCCTGGGAAGTGTAAGCAGTAATACAAGATACTGACTGGGGGCTCAGAGCAAGAAACATCGTTTCATCTCCACTTTGTCTTTATACCATCAAGAGAAAACCAATAAAAGGATGTTAAATGAAAATATAACGTCAATTTTTTTCTCATTGTGCTTTTACCATAACTTCATGAATGTTGTTAGACAGTGATGATCTAGAACACATGATGAGAATGTTCAGGGTTCCATCCTTCTAGAACTCTGACAGAATAATGAACATCTTGGTTGGAACCTGCTGCTGCAGAAAAACTTCATTTACTTTCATCAACCTGAACTGAGCACTGTCTCTGACCCTGGTGAAAAAAAATCGTCAACTGTTGGAAAACGACTGCAATCTACATCTGCATCTAAGTTTTCGACTCAAGACCAAATCAGAAAGTTCTAAAACTCTGAAACTATAATACAGTTTCAAGTTGAGCTTCATCTGCAAAGTTCGTCTGCTCGCTTTGTTGCCATTCAGTATCTTCACTGAGCTGAGATGGACAGACAAAGAAACAAGGTAAGATTTTCTCACTTGACCTGGAGAAACTTTTTTTCCATCACTGTGCCTCTCTAGGCCTGCCTGCTTTTCCCTAATATATAATCATATTTTGTCTAAAGTTTCGATACATTTTCATACAGTTTGTTGACTTAATGCATCGCAATTTTAACGATATCCCAAATCCGTTAAGCCACATTGAGAAAAACAGTACTTCTAATATATTTTGATAAAAATACAAACCAAAAAGGATGATTTGATGATTGCAGTGGGGTTTTATTGCATAAAAATGTGCCATCTATGAGAAAAAATAAGAAAAATAAATTAATAATGGTTACATGTTGCTCTGTGTTGATGAGTGTTTCAAGGAGTCCTGTCCTTATGCTAAAGTAGATCCACGTGTATAAATAAGTGTACAGGTTATGTTAACGTGGGACTGGAGTTTTAGCCATGAAGTACATGTATGTTCTTATTTTTTAGGCATTTGGGCCAATGGAGTTTAGGCAATCCTCTTACGGGCCTTTAACAGCGCAGCTGCAGCACACCGTGCAAGGCCTCAGAGACACCCTCTACTCTGCTATCAGTGACATAAAGTCACTGAAAGAGGAAAACAAGGCTCTGAAGGAACAACTTGACCTTGTGGAAAATGGACGGAGGGAGAAGGAGAGCCAGCTCCGTGAGGAGCTCAGACAAAAAGATGAGCTCCTCAAAAGACTCACAAAGAAAAGACAGGCTCGCACCAAAGCTCACGTAGACTGCCTGGTCCTCCTCAATCAAAAAGACAGAGAGCTACAGAAGATTGAGGAAGAGTGGAAGACCAGGTATGAAGCACTGGAGGCCAGCCTGCAACAGGAGCTGGCTCGGAGGGAGGAAAGCTGGAGTAGGAAAGTGCAGGAGGAGGAGAATGAGAAGAACCTGCACTACACTCAGGTACGATGCCTCAGATCATCCTTTCACCTCAGAATAATGGCCGGCTTGTTTCAGAGTGAATGAGAGTTTGTTTTTGGAAGTTGAATAAAAATTACTGTTTTTATCTTTTCAGCAGCTTTCCAGCAATACAGTGGAACAGGAGGAGAACAAGATTCATGGAGGAAAGGAGGAGAAGGAGATTAAAAACAAGCAGGAGGAGAACAGGATTCATAAGGAAGAAAATATGAAGAACAAAGAAAATGAGAGGGTGGAGGAGGAGGCAAAGAGGAGTGAAGATAAACAAATGAACGAGAAAATAGAGAAGAGGTCAAGGAAGAAGAGGGGGAAGAAAAAGAAGAACAGGGGTTAGCTACGGCAGAACATCCCTCCCCCTGAAACCCCTTCCCCTTTCCCCTTTCCCCCTTACCCACTCCCCCCTTCCCCCTTCCCCATTCCTACCCTTTATCCACCCTCTACCCCTTTCTCCCCCATACCTCACCTCTTACCTCTTACCCACTCCCCTCTTCCCCATTCCTACCCTTTCTCCACCCTCTACCCCTTTCTCCCTCACCTCTTACCCCTTACCCACTCCCCTCTTCCCCATTCCTACCCTTTCTCCACCCTCTACCCCTTTCTCCCCCATACCTCACCTCTTACCCACTCCCCAAAGCAACCCCCCCGATCCATCTTTGTGCATGTATTACATATAGTAAACATGTAAACTGTTAAATAATGTTCTGTTGAAATGAATTTCTTCCGCCTGTGTTTGCCTTTCTGAATATAGATACAGGACTCATGGCTCTTATCAAGTACTACGGTATTACAGTATTTGTTTTGGAGGAACAGATCAGATATGATTATGTTCTTTCTTTAGATATGTCCCTTGTTTTAGACTTCAAGTCGACAACAGGAGTTAACATATCATTGTGAATCTTGGAAGTATGGAAAGAGTCATAGTTTTCTTTGGGAATCTTTATTTCAAGTCTGTTTTTGACCCATTGTGGTGATCAAATTAGTCTTTATGCCCTAAAAGAGCGCTCACATTAAGAGAATTTTTTTAATGAACCACTCAAAAGGCTGACAACTGCTGCATTATAAGATAACTAAAAAAAAATATAATGAGTGGATTTGTGTTTTGTTGTACAAAACCCCATGTTTTGTTGTCACTCTGTTCTTTTTTTCCAAAAAAAAAATATAACTAACCTGCAAAAAAAAAAACAGCAGGAGGAGCAAAGCAAGTGTGTAAAAAAAAAAAAAAGTTTGTTTTGTTAGAAACAAAAGTTAGTTTTTACTGTGATGGATTGTGCCGCAATTACAGCCACAACTAATTTGTTGGATAAGAGTCACACACAAAACAGCATTTGCACCTTAATGCATTGCAAGAATAAGACATGAAATGCTACATTTGCTAAAAAAGAAAGCTGGTTAAATTCAGGGCCTGTCCTCTCTCATGGTTTTTGTGCTTCCTGTCTCTCTACTGCATCTTGCTGCACTCTGCACTCCTTCCTGGCTGAACAAGTATTAGGATTATTCCTTTGAACTGACAGAAAACATATCAAATGTGCACTAAAAATCACTTCAATTGTAATTTTAAAATATTTACCATTAACTGACAATGACACACTCCAGTGACATTGCAGACTCCTGTATTTTCCTGCCTCAATATGCCTTCTAAAACTTTTCGAACTTACTGCAGATCTTGCACAGAGAACCCTACACCTTAATTAGCAGAAAGGAAAAGATATTAACATGATAACTACAAAGCAGAACTGAAATAAAATGCTTGGGTGTTATGTTACATGTCTGTGAAAGCTTTGCTTGCAAGAGGAGTTATTAGAAGCAGCTCCACAATACGCCCGAACTCCTCGTCGTCTCACACGATGACAGAGGTGATTAGTAAGACAACTTATACCGATTTGAGATGGTAATTTGCTTGTTTACTTGCTACTGCTACCTCTTAACACTGAGGAAGAAAAGACTGTTGAAGTCATTTTCAAATGTGCCAGTACAGTACACGGCCACGGCCACGAAAATGGCAGAAATGATAGATGGAGCAGCAGTAGAGACAACAGCCTACTGCGGCCACCAGAGGGCAGTAAATTACAAGATGAATGCAAACAGGCAATATCGGATCCTTTATGGGACAGATCGCTGTTCTGAGATGTAAGGAGAGATATCGCTTCCACTTCGGTATCGTTCCCGACCACTATATCGTTTTGCCAATTTTATCTTGGCCTATTACAGTAGATAAATAGATTAATCTCAAACAAAGAGAGAAGATGCTTTGTCTCAAATTTAGCTACTAGGTCATTTGTATTTGTAGTCCCTGGGCAGGTGAAGAGAAATAATAAAAAACACAGAGACACAGAGCAAAACCTATCATCTCCACTACAACCTACCAAACTACACACACACACATATCTCTCTCTCTCTCTCTATATATATATATATATATATATATATATATATATATATATATATATATATATATATATATACCGCTGGTGCAAACAGTGGTTAAATACATACAACAACCAGAGAGATCACTGAAAAACTGATGGAAAAAAGAAAATCAAACAAATCTTTTGAGTGTACTGTTTTGCAGTTAGTGAACAAAAAAAATCAATGCACTCATCCATTTTATACTAACAAGAAATTATACAATACATATGCTGATGCATGTCAATCATACCGTGGCTTAATAATATCACTGCTAATTAAACTTGAGAAGTAGACATCAAAATGTTTTTCCAAGGATTTCATTGCCAGAGCATTCAGTGGCTTTGAAACCTACACATTGAAACGCTTGTGGACCCGACCCTCCTCTTCGGTCTCTCTCTCCCTCTCACTCTTGTGTCACTTTCTCGCAAACACCTACGTGAACTGACAGCAGAACAGACAAACTCACCTGAATTGACAAGACTGAGGAGCGGGTTGTTGGGAGATAGGCTGCTGTTCCTCTGAAGCCTCCGATTGGAGCGACGACCCGACCACTGGATGGACAAAACCTCTGGCTTCAGTGGCCCCATGTCTGGAGTCAAAACAGGACAATAATTATTCTGACATCACAGTATTTTAGCATGCTTCCTTTGAAAATGGTTATGACTGTGAGCACACTCTGCATGACTATTAAAACCCTCTGTAGAACTCACATTAAATTACCTTTTGTTCTGCAGTTTATACGGTGCCCTGCACTCACCACATAATGGATGGGCCTCACAATGAAAAAAAAAAAAATTCAGTTTAATTTGGCCTCAACTATCTGCTGACTCTCAAAAATAAAGAGAAAATGTGACTCTGTAATTCAAGTGCCATTTGTGTTTACTCATTTGTACCAAAAAAGACGAGGGATCACTTGTGATTTTCACATTTGTTATTGGTCATAGGGTTTGTTTTGATCCTCTAACATTGTGACTATCAGCAAACACACACGTGCACACACACTTGCAACTGCATGCACATTCACTCAGTGAGAATTAGTCACGACAAAACTGGTAAAGGTCAGTCTCCATTTCCATCCATTCCCCAAACTCCTCTGCAATCACACCTCACCCTACCTTTGCCGAATGATTTCACCTCAGTATTTTTAAAATCCTGATTGTAAATCATCATCAAATAATGTCAAAAATAAGCTGGTAGACATGTGAAATGCTTTCTAACAGAGCACCTTCAAGTGATTTGGCAGAACTGGGACCTGGGTTGCACAAGCTATTCATAAATTCATTAACAAATTTGTGTGAAAAATCTTTCCTAATTCTTTGAAATTACAGGCTACTTTTAAACTAGTAATTTACCCAATCAGATTGCTCCATTAAAACATAAAGCCGCTATAATCAATATTTCCATAGTAGAAATATATCAAATGATGATGTGAAAGGGGTCGCCTGTAGTAATGAACCTACAGAGAATTATCACCTGAATCTACAACTCAGCTGTAGATCAGATCATTAGGGAGTTTTAGCTCATTGTTTAGCTGTCTGGCCCACGACCTCACTGTTTTGGTTCACTTTCACTCCTCTAATTGAGTATTTTCAGTCGCAGTAGAGGCTGTGTTAGCAAAAAAAGCTCTAAAAACCCACTGTACACTACCTAAGCAGCACCAAACAACAGACAGATGCATGTTGAACATTGTGCAGCATTTAGCAGGTAGAGAGCCGGTTTTTCCATCAGGAGTTGGTAGGGACCACAAACAGAGAAAAGACAGAGTGAATGTTGGACGTCCGTCCACCAGGTCGTCAGAAACACGACTCCAAATGAACGCTAATGTCATTCTGTAACTGCTGGACGTATAAATAAGCAAATGCTAGCTAACACGTTCAACATATCAAATGAAAAGGCTATAACATGTCAGTGTGTGTGTTCGCAACTTCTTTCCACTGTTCCTAGTGGCCAAAAAAAAAAAGAAAAAGAAAATCAGATATTGCAGGTGTAAGTATTGTAAACAGAAAGTCATTTTAGCTATAGAAGCTTTAGCATAACTTCCAAAAATTATAGTTTCAGGGGGACAAACAAATGAACAAATAGATGTAAATGTAGGTATGACTTTGAATATATTATTGCAAACATGAATAAATAACGGGGTTGCAGAAATTGTAGTTTTCATACAGTTTAGAGTGAGTGAGAAATATCTGATTATGCTAACCTAACTGACGGTATTTGTTCATTCAGTCTAAAGTTTAGAATAGGGATTAATAATGAGGCAGCTATTTTGTGTATTTTTATGAAAAATTTAAAAATTTTCCAGTTTATATCAAGTGTCAGATCAGAGGTACCGATTATATCCCATCAGTTCTTTTGCTCTGTGTTTTAAACGGGTCAAATGTTAGCAAGCTAACATTAGTTTTATCAGTTGGTTCCAATGACTGTATGAAGATTGACGACATGGCAGCTCCCCAAAAGCGAACACAAAACATTTTGATTGCCCCCTGGTGGCTGGCTACAGTATAGGTTGTAAACCCCGCCGCCTCCAAATCAAAGTGCACGTCAAATAAATTTTTTTCCCAAAGATGTTTTGTGTCATTTTAGGTAGATGTATGTTCAAATGTTCATTTTACTGATGGTGTGACTTCATGCTTGACAGCCGTGTGTGTGCCCATGATTGAGTCGGGTGGGTGTATGGGTGGGACCGGTGCAAGATG
>NW_024402033.1:0-12339 GCF_016859285.1 Xiphias gladius
GTTCATTACATGACGAGAGAGGAATTTGAACATAATATAGTCTAAACAACTTGTTTCTTTTGGAACATACCTATATATATATATGTATATAAGATATGTTGTCGACCCCTCAAGCTCATCTAACTACTTTAAGATTTTGGAACCTAGAAATTGCATGACTGATGATGGCAAACATGCTTTCATTTGATTTCAGTCTTGAGCAGACCAAAATCACAGCAGATGTTGACTTTTGGCGTCTTTAGCGAAAACTTCATTTGACTCAAATATTCATTTGAGCTGCTAGGCTCTTAATTCTTGCCAGATCGTTTTAGAAAACTTTCTACTTTAAGAAGACTCGAAGCAAGGTAAGTATGTGCTTTGAATTGAGTTTGCATAAGCACAGTTTTGAAAACGCAGTACATGTTGGATTTGATGTTCATTAGCATGACGAGAGAGAATTTGAACATAATATAGTCTAAACAGCTTGTTTCTTTTGGAACATACCTATATATATATGTATATAAGATATGTTGTCGACCCTCAAGCTCATCTAACTACTTTAAGATTTTGGAACCTAGAAATTGCATGACTGATGATGGCAAACATGCTTTCATTTGATTTCAGTGCATGAGCGGGCCAAAATCACAGCAGATGTTGACTTTTGGCGTCTTTTAAGCCGAAAACTTCATTTGACTCAAATATTCATTTGAGCTGCTAGGCTCTTAATTCTTGCCAGATCGTTTTAGAAAACTTTCTACTTTAAGAAGACTCGAAGCAAAGGTAAGTATGTGCTTTGAATTGAGTTTGCATAAGCACAGTTTTGAAAAGCAGTACATGTTGGATTTGATGTTCATTACGCGACGAGAGAATTTGAACATAATATAGTCTAAACAGCTTGTTTCTTTTGGAACATACCTATATATATATGTATATAAGATATGTTGTCGACCCTCAAGCTCATCTAACTACTTTAAGATTTTGGAACCTAAGAAATTGCATGACTGATGATGGCAAACATGCTTTCATTTGATTTCAGTCTTGAGCAGGCCAAAATCACAGCAGATGTTGACTTTTGGCGTCTGTTAGCCGAAAACTTCATTTGACTCAAATATTCATTTGAGCTGCTAGGCTCTTAATTCTTGCCAGATCGTTTTAGAAAACTTTCTACTTTAAGAAGACTCAAGACTCGAAGCAAGGTAAGTATGTGCTTTGAATTGAGTTTGCATAAGCACTTTTTGAAAACGCAGTACATGTTGGATTTGATGTTCATTACATGACGAGAGGAATTTGAACATAATATAGTCTAAACAGCTTGTTTCTTTTGGAACATACCTATATATATGTATATAAGATATGTTGTCGACCCTCAAGCTCATCTAACTACTTTAAGATTTTGGAACCTAAGAAATTGCATGACTGATGATGGCAAACATGCTTTCATTTGATTTCAGTCTTGAGCGGGCCAAAATCACAGCAGATGTTGACTTTTGGCGTCTGTTAGCCGAGAAAACTTCATTTGACTCAAATATTCATTTGAGCTGCTAGGCTCTTAATTCTTGCCAGATCGTTTTAGAAAACTTTCTACTTTAAGAAGACTCGAAGCAAGGTAAGTATGTGCTTTGAATTGAGTTTGCATAAGCACAGTTTTGAAAAGCGCAGTACATGTTGGATTTGATGTTCATTACGACGAGAGAGAATTTGAACATAATATAGTCTAAACAGCTTGTTTCTTTTGGAACATACCTATATATATATGTATATAAGATATGTTGTCGACCCTCAAGCTCATCTAACTACTTTAAGATTTTGGAACCTAAGAAATTGCATGACTGATGATGGCAAACATGCTTTCATTTGATTTCAGTCTTGAGCGGGCCAAAATCACAGCAGATGTTGATTTTTGGCGTCTTTTAAGCGAAAACTTCATTTGACTCAAATATTCATTTGAGCTGCTAGGCTCTTAATTCTTGCCAGATCGTTTTAGAAAACTTTCTACTTTAAGAAGACTCGAAGCAAGGTAAGTATGTGCTTTGAATTGAGTTTGCATAAGCACTTTTTGAAAAGCATGTACATGTTGGATTTGATGTTCATTACATGACGAGAGAGGAATTTGAACATAATATAGTCTAAACAGCTTGTTTCTTTTGGAACATACCTATATATATATGTATATAAGATATGTTGTCGACCCCTCAAGCTCATCTAACTACTTTAAGATTTTGGAACCTAGAAATTGCATGACTGATGATGGCAAACATGCTTTCATTTGATTTCAGTCTTGAGCGGGCCAAAATCACAGCAGATGTTGACTTTTTGGCGTCTGTTCACCGAAAACTTCATTTGACTCAAATATTCATATGAGATGATAGGCTCTTAATTCTTGCCAGATCGTTTTTAGAAAACTTACAACTATAAGAAGACTCCCGAAGAAAGGTAAGTATGTGCTTTGAATTGAGTTTGCATAAGCACAGTTTTGAAAACGCATTACATGTTGGATTTGATATTCATTCGCGACGAGAGAGGGAATTTGAACATAATATAGTCTAAACAGCTTGTTTCTTTTGGAACATACCTATATATATATATGTATATAAGATATGTTGTCGACCCCTCAAGCTCATCTAACTACTTTAAGATTTTGGAACCTAAGAAATTGCATGACTGATGATGGCAAACATGCTTTCATTTGATTTCAGTCTTGAGCAGACCAAAATCACAGCAGATGTTGACTTTTGGCGTCTTTTAAGCCGAAAACTTCATTTGACTCAAATATTCATTTGAGCTGCTAGGCTCTTAGTTCTTGCCAGATTGTTTTAGAAAACTTTCTACTTTAAGCAGACCTTCGAAGCAAGGTAAGTATGTGCTTTGAATTGAGTTTGCATAAGCACAATTTTGAAAACGCAGTACATGTTGGATTTGATGTTCATTACATGACGAGAGAGAGAATTTGAACATAATATAGTCTAAACAGCTTGTTTCTTTTGGAACATACCTATATATGTATATAAGATATGTTGTCGACCCTCAAGCTCATCTAACTACTTTAAGATTTTGGAACCTAGAAATTGCATGACTGATGATGGCAAACATGCTTTCATTTGATTTCAGTCTTGCATGAGCGGGCCAAAATCACAGCAGATGTTGACTTTTGGCGTCTGTTCGCCGGAAAACTTCATTTGACTCAAATATTCATTTGAGCTGCTAGGCTCTTAATTCTTGCCAGATCGTTTTAGAAAACTTTCTACTTTAGAAGACTCCCGAAGCAAAAGGTAAGTATGTGCTTTGAATTGAGTTTGCATAAGCACTTTTGAAAGCGCAGTACATGTTGGATTTGATGTTCATTACAGCGACGAGAGAGAATTTGAACATAATATAGTCTAAACAGCTTGTTTCTTTTGGAACATACCTATATATATATGTATATAAGATATGTTGTCGACCCTCAAGCTCATCTAACTACTTTAAGATTTTGGAACCTAGAAATTGCATGACTGATGATGGCAAACATGCTTTCATTTGATTTCAGTGCGCAGACGGGCCAAAATCACAGCAGATGTTGATTTTTGGCGTCTGTTCGCCGAGAAAACTTCATTTGACTCAAATATTCATTTGAGCTGCTAGGCTCTTAATTCTTGCCAGATCGTTTTAGAAAACTTTCTACTTTAAGAAGACTCCCGAAGCAAGGTAAGTATGTGCTTTGAATTGAGTTTGCATAAGCACTTTTTTGAAAACGCAGTACATGTTGGATTTGATGTTCATTCGCGACGAGAGAGGGAATTTGAACATAATATAGTCTAAACAACTTGTTTCTTTTGGAACATACCTATATATATATGTATATAAGATATGTTGTCGACCCCTCAAGCTCATCTAACTACTTTAAGATTTTGGAACCTAAGAAATTGCATGACTGATGATGGCAAACATGCTTTCATTTGATTTCAGTGCGCAGACAGGCCAAAATCACAGCAGATGTTGACTTTTGGCGTCTTTTCGCCGAAAACTGCATTTGACTCAAATATTCATTTGAGCTGCTAGGCTCTTAATTCTTACCAGATCGTTTAAGAAAACTTTCTACTTTAAGAAGACTCCCGAAGCAAGGTAAGTATGTGCTTTGAATTGAGTTTGCATAAGCACTTTTTTGAAAACGCAGTACATGTTGGATTTGATGTTCATTAGCATGACGAGAGAATTTGAACATAATATAGTCTAAACAGCTTGTTTCTTTTGTAACATACCTATATATATATGTATATAAGATATGTTGTCGACCCTCAAGCTCATCTAACTACTTTAAGATTTTGGAACCTAGAAATTGCATGACTGATGATGGCAAACATGCTTTCATTTGATTTCAGTCTTGAGCGGGCCAAAATCACAGCAGATGTTGACTTTTGGCGTCTTTTAGCCGAAAACTTCATTTGACTCAAATATTCATTTGAGCTGCTAGGCTCTTAATTCTTGCCAGATCGTTTTAGAAAACTTTCTACTTTAAGAAGACTCCCGAAGCAAGGTAAGTATGTGCTTTGAATTGAGTTTGCATAAGCACAGTTTTGAAAACGCAGTACATGTTGGATTTGATGTTCATTAGCTGAGAGAGGAATTTGAACATAATATAGTCTAAACAGCTTGTTTCTTTTGGAACATACCTATATATATATGTATATAAGATATGTTGTCGACCCCTCAAGCTCATCTAACTACTTTAAGATTTTGGAACCTAAGAAATTGCATGACTGATGATGGCAAACATGCTTTCATTTGATTTCAGTCTTGAGCAGGCCAAAATCACAGCAGAGGGTGTCTATTGGCGTCTGTTAGACTAGAAATCTTCATTTGACTCAAATATTCATTTGAGCTGCTAGGCTCTTAATTCTTGCCAGATCGTTTTAGAAAACTTTCTACTTTAAGAAGACTCTCGAAGCAAAGTAAGTATGTGCTTTGAATTGAGTTTGCATAAGCACTTTTGAAAACGCAGTACATGTTGGATTTGATGTTCATTACGACGAGAGAGGAATTTGAACATAATATAGTCTAAACAGCTTGTTTCTTTTGGAACATACCTATATATATGTATATAAGATATGTTGTCGACCCTCAAGCTCATCTAACTACTTTAAGATTTTGGAACCTAAGAAATTGCATGACTGATGATGGCAAACATGCTTTCATTTGATTTCAGTCTTGAGGCGGGCCAAAATCACAGCAGATGTTGACTTTTGGCGTCTGTTAGCGAAAACTTCATTTGACTCAAATATTCATTTGAGCTGCTAGGCTCTTA
Source organism: Xiphias gladius (assembly GCF_016859285.1). Taxonomy (NCBI): domain Eukaryota; kingdom Metazoa; phylum Chordata; class Actinopteri; order Istiophoriformes; family Xiphiidae; genus Xiphias; species Xiphias gladius. The sequence goes on from NW_024402033.1 coordinate 5,261, forward strand.
ATTCTTGCCAGATCGTTTTAGAAAACTTTCTACTTTAAGAAGACTCCCGAAGCAAAGGTAAGTATGTGCTTTGAATTGAGTTTGCATAAGCACAGTTTTGAAAAGCAGTACATGTTGGATTTGATGTTCATTAGCGACGAGAGGAATTTGAACATAATATAGTCTAAACAACTTGTTTCTTTTGGAACATACCTATATATATGTATATAAGATATGTTGTCGACCCCTCAAGCTCATCTAACTACTTTAAGATTTTGGAACCTAGAAATTGCATGACTGATGATGGCAAACATGCTTTCATTTGATTTCAGTCTTGAGCGGGCCAAAATCACAGCAGATGTTGACTTTTGGCGTCTTTTACCGCAAAAACTTCATTTGACTCAAATATTCATTTGAGCTGCTAGGCTCTTAATTCTTGCCAGATCGTTTTAGAAAACTTTCTACTTTAAAGACTCGAAGCAAAGGTAAGTATGTGCTTTGAATTGAGTTTGCATAAGCACAATTTTGAAAAGCATAGTACATGTTGGATTTGATGTTCATTACATGAGAGAGAGAATTTGAACATAATATAGTCTAAACAGCTTGTTTCTTTTGGAACATACCTATATATATATGTATATAAGATATGTTGTCGACCCTCAAGCTCATCTAACTACTTTAAGATTTTGGAACCTAAGAAATTGCATGACTGATGATGGCAAACATGCTTTCATTTGATTTCAGTCTTAGACAGGCCAAAATCACAGCAGATGTTGACTTTTTGGCGTCTGTTAAGAAAACTTCATTTGACTCAAATATTCATTTGAGCTGCTAGGCTCTTAATTCTTGCCAGATCGTTTTAGAAAACTTTCTACTTTAAGAAGACTCGAAGCAAGGTAAGTATGTGCTTTGAATTGAGTTTGCATAAGCACTTTTGAAAACGCAGTACATGTTGGATTTGATGTTCATTTAGCGACGAGAGGAATTTGAACATAATATAGTCTAAACAGCTTGTTTCTTTTGGAACATACCTATATATATATATGTATATAAGATATGTTGTCGACCCTCAAGCTCATCTAACTACTTTAAGATTTTGGAACCTAAGAAATTGCATGACTGATGATGGCAAACATGCTTTCATTTGATTTCAGTCTTGAGCGGGCCAAAATCACAGCAGATGTTGACTTTTGGCGTCTTTTGCGAAAACTTCATTTGACTCAAATATTCATTTTGAGCTGCTAGGCTCTTAATTCTTGCCAGATCGTTTTTAGAAAACTTTCTACTTAGAAGACTCCAGAAGCAAGGTAAGTATGTGCTTTGAATTGAGTTTGCATAAAGCAGTTTTGAAAAAGTACATGTTGGATTTGATGTTCATTACATGACGAGAGGAATTTGAACATAATATAGTCTAAACAACTTGTTTCTTTTGGAACATACTATATATATATGTATATAAGATATGTTGTCGACCCCTCAAGCTCATCTAACTACTTTAAGATTTTGGAACCTAAGAAATTGCATGACTGATGATGGCAAACATGCTTTCATTTGATTTCAGTCTTGAGCAGACCAAAATCACAGCAGATGTTGACTTTTGGCGTCTTTTACTTGAAAACTTCATTTGACTCAAATATTCATTTGAGCTGCTAGGCTCTTAATTCTTGCCAGATCGTTTTAGAAAACTTTCTACTTTAAGAAGACTCCAGAAGCAAAGGTAAGTATGTGCTTTGAATTGAGTTTGCATAAGCACAATTTTGAAAGCATAGTACATGTTGGATTTGATGTTCATTACGAGAGAGAGAATTTGAACATAATATAGTCTAAACAGCTTGTTTCTTTTGGAACATACCTATATATATATGTATATAAGATATGTTGTCGACCCCTCAAGCTCATCTAACTACTTTAAGATTTTGGAACCTAAGAAATTGCATGACTGATGATGGCAAACATGCTTTCATTTGATTTCAGTCTGAGCGGCAGACCCAAAATCACAGCAGATGTTGACTTTTGGCGTCTTTTACCGAGAAAACTTCATTTGACTCAAATATTCATTTGAGCTGCTAGGCTCTTAATTCTTGCCAGATCGTTTAGAAAACTTTCTACTTTAGAAGACTCGAAGCAAGGTAAGTATGTGCTTTGAATTGAGTTTGCATAAGCACAGTTTTGAAAGCGCAGTACATGTTGGATTTGATGTTCATTACATGACGAGAGAGAATTTGAACATAATATAGTCTAAACAGCTTGTTTCTTTTGGAACATACCTATATATATATGTATATAAGATATGTTGTCGACCCTCAAGCTCATCTAACTACTTTAAGATTTTGGAACCTAAGAAATTGCATGACTGATGATGGCAAACATGCTTTCATTTGATTTCAGTCTGACGGGCCAAAATCACAGCAGATGTTGACTTTTGGCGTCTTTTCGCCCAGAAAACTTCATTTGACTCAAATATTCATTTGAGCTGCTAGGCTCTTAATTCTTGCCAGATCGTTTTAGAAAACTTTCTACTTTAAGAAGACTCCCGAAGCAAGGTAAGTATGTGCTTTGAATTGAGTTTGCATAAGCACAGTTTTGAAAAGCGCAGTACATGTTGGATTTGATGTTCATTAGCGACGAGAGAATTTGAACATAATATAGTCTAAACAGCTTGTTTCTTTTGGAACATACCTATATATATATGTATATAAGATATGTTGTCGACCCCTCAAGCTCATCTAACTACTTTAAGATTTTGGAACCTAAGAAATTGCATGACTGATGATGGCAAACATGCTTTCATTTGATTTCAGTCGCAGACGGGCCAAAATCACAGCAGATGTTGACTTTTGGCGTCTTTTGCCGAAAACTTCATTTGACTCAAATATTCATTTGAGCTGCTAGGCTCTTAATTCTTGCCAGATCGTTTTAGAAAACTTTCTACTTTAAGAAGACTCCGAAGCAAAGGTAAGTATGTGCTTTGAATTGAGTTTGCATAAGCACTTTTGAACGCAGTACATGTTGGATTTGATGTTCATTCATGACGAGAGAATTTGAACATAATATAGTCTAAACAGCTTGTTTCTTTTGGAACATACCTATATATATATGTATATAAGATATGTTGTCGACCCTCAAGCTCAAGCTCATCTAACTACTTTAAGATTTTGGAACCTAAGAAATTGCATGACTGATGATGGCAAACATGCTTTCATTTGATTTCAGTCTTGAGGCGGGCCAAAATCACAGCAGATGTTGACTTTTGGCGTCTGTTAGCGAAAAACTTCATTTGACTCAAATATTCATTTGAGCTGCTAGGCTCTTAATTCTTGCCAGATCGTTTTAGAAAACTTTCTACTTTAAGAAGACTCCCGAAGCAAAAGGTAAGTATGTGCTTTGAATTGAGTTTGCATAAGCACAGTTTGAAAAGTACATGTTTATTTGATGTTCATTACGACGAGAGAGAATTTGAACATAATATAGTCTAAACAGCTTGTTTCTTTTGGAACATACCATATATATATGTATATAAGATATGTTGTCGACCCTCAAGCTCATCTAACTACTTTAAGATTTTGGAACCTAAGAAATTGCATGACTGATGATGGCAAACATGCTTTCATTTGATTTCAGTCTTGAGCGGGCCAAAATCACAGCAGATGTTGACTTTGGCGTCTTTAGCGAAAACTTCATTTGACTCAAATATTCATTTGAGCTGCTAGGCTCTTAATTCTTGCCAGATCGTTTAGAAAACTTTCTACTTTAAGAAGACTCCCGAAGCAAAGGTAAGTATGTGCTTTGAATTGAGTTTGCATAAGCAATTTTGAAAGCGCAGTACATGTTGGATTTGATGTTCATTACATGACGAGAGAGAATTTGAACATAATATAGTCTAAACAACTTGTTTCTTTTGGAACATACCTATATATATATGTATATAAGATATGTTGTCGACCCCTCAAGCTCATCTAACTACTTTAAGATTTTGGAACCTAAGAAATTGCATGACTGATGATGGCAAACATGCTTTCATTTGATTTCAGTCTTGAGGCAGACAAAATCACAGCAGATGTTGACTTTTGGCGTCTGTTAGCCGAAAACTTCATATGACTCAAATATTCATTTGAGCTGCTAGGCTCTTAATTCTTGCCAGATCGTTTTAGAAAACTTTCTACTTTAAGAAGACTCCCGAAGCAAGGTAAGTATGTGCTTTGAATTGAGTTCGCATAAGCACTTTTTAGCATGCAGTACATGTTGGATTTGATGTTCATTAGCGACGAGAGAATTTGAACATAATATAGTCTAAACAGCTTGTTTCTTTTGGAACATACCTATATATATATATGTATATAAGATATGTTGTCGACCCTCAAGCTCATCTAACTACTTTAAGATTTTGGAACCTAAGAAATTGCATGACTGATGATGGCAAACATGCTTTCATTTGATTTCAGTCTTGAGCGGGCCAAAATCACAGCAGATGTTGACTTTTGGCGTCTTTTCGCGAAAACTTCATTTGACTCAAATATTCATTTGAGCTGCTAGGCTCTTAATTCTTGCCAGATCGTTTTTAGAAAACTTTCTACTTTAAGAAGACTCGAAGCAAAGGTAAGTATGTGCTTTGAATTGAGTTTGCATAAGCACAATTTTGAAAAGCGCAGTACATGTTGGATTTGATGTTCATTAGCGACGAGAGAGAATTTGAACATAATATAGTCTAAACAGCTTGTTTCTTTTGGACCTATACATATATGTATATAAGATATGTTGTCGACCCTCAAGCTCATCTAACTACTTTAAGATTTTGGAACCTAGAAATTGCATGACTGATGATGGCAAACATGCTTTCATTTGATTTCAGTAGCAGGCAGGCCAAAATCACAGCAGATGTTGACTTTTGGCGTCTTTTAGCGAAAACTTCATTTGACTCAAATATTCATTTGAGCTGCTAGGCTCTTAATTCTTGCCAGATCGTTTTAGAAAACTTTCTACTTTAAGAAGACTCCCGAAGCAAGGTAAGTATGTGCTTTGAATTGAGTTTGCATAAGCACAATTTTGAAAAGCGCGTACATGTTGGATTTGATGTTCATTCGCGACGAGAGAGGGAATTTGAACATAATATAGTCTAAACAGCTTGTTTCTTTTGGAACATACCTATATATATATGTATATAAGATATGTTGTCGACCCCTCAAGCTCATCTAACTACTTTAAGATTTTGGAACCTAGAAATTGCATGACTGATGATGGCAAACATGCTTTCATTTGATTTCAGTCTTGAGCAGGCCAAAATCACAGCAGATGTTGACTTTTGGCGTCTTTTAGCGAGAAAACTTCATTTCACTCAAATATTCATTTGAGCTGCTAGGCTCTTAATTCTTGCCAGATCGTTTTAGAAAACTTTCTACTTTAAGAAGACTCGAAGCAAGGTAAGTATGTGCTTTGAATTGAGTTTGCATAAGCACTTTTTGAAAACGCAGTACATGTTGGATTTGATGTTCATTAGCGACGAGAGAATTTGAACATAATATAGTCTAAACAGCTTGTTTCTTTTGGAACATACCTATATATATATGTATATAAGATATGTTGTCGACCCTCAAGCTCATCTAACTACTTTAAGATTTTGGAACCTAAGAAATTGCATGACTGATGATGGCAAACATGCTTTCATTTGATTTCAGTCTTGAGCGGGCCAAAATCACAGCAGATGTTGACTTTTGGCGTCTGTTTGCGAAAACTTCATTTGACTCAAATATTCATTTGAGCTGCTAGGCTCTTAATTCTTGCCAGATCGTTTTAGAAAACTTTCTACTTTAAGAAGACTCCGAAGCAAGGTAAGTATGTGCTTTGAATTGAGTTTGCATAAGCACAATTTTGAAAAGCGCAGTACATGTTGGATTTGATGTTCATTAGCTGACGAGAGAGAATTTGAACATAATATAGTCTAAACAGCTTGTTTCTTTTGGAACATAACTATATATATATGTATATAAGATATGTTGTCGACCCTCAAGCTCATCTAACTACTTTAAGATTTTGGAACCTAAGAAATTGCATGACTGATGATGGCAAACATGCTTTCATTTGATTTCAGTCTTGAGCGGGCCAAAATCACAGCAGATGTTGACTTTTGGCGTCTTTCACCGAAAACTTCATTTGACTCAAATATTCATTTGAGCTGCTAGGCTCTTAATTCTTGCCAGATCGTTTTAGAAAACTTTCTACTTTAAAGACTCGAAGCAAAGGTAAGTATGTGCTTTGAATTGAGTTTGCATAAGCACAGTTTTGAAAACGCATTACATGTTGGATTTGATATTCATTCGCGACGAGAGAGGGAATTTGAACATAATATAGTCTAAACAGCTTGTTTCTTTTGGAACATACCTATATATATATATGTATATAAGATATGTTGTCGACCCCTCAAGCTCATCTAACTACTTTAAGATTTTGGAACCTAAGAAATTGCATGACTGATGATGGCAAACATGCTTTCATTTGATTTCAGTCTTGAGCAGACCCAAAATCACAGCAGATGTTGACTTTTGGCGTCTTTTAGCCGAAAACTTCATTTGACTCAAATATTCATTTGAGCTGCTAGGCTCTTAATTCTTGCCAGATCGTTTTAGAAAACTTTCTACTTTAAGAAGACTCCCGAAGCAAGGTAAGTATGTGCTTTGAATTGAGTTTGCATAAGCACATTTTTGAAAAGCAGTACATGTTGGATTTGATGTTCATTACGACGAGAGAGAATTTGAACATAATATAGTCTAAACATCTTGTTTCTTTTGGAACATACCTATATACATATGTATATAAGATATGTTGTCGACCCCTCAAGCTCATCTAACTACTTTAAGATTTTGGAACCTAAGAAATTGCATGACTGATGATGGCAAACACTATTTCATTTGATTTCAGTGCATGAGCGGGCCAAAATCACAGCAGATGTTGACTTTTGGCGTCTTTAGCGAAAACTTCATTTGACTCAAATATTCATTTGAGCTGCTAGGCTCTTAATTCTTGCCAGATCGTTTTAGAAAACTTTCTACTTTAAGAAGACTCCCGAAGCAAGGTAAGTATGTGCTTTGAATTGAGTTTGCATAAGC
>NW_024402034.1:0-12314 GCF_016859285.1 Xiphias gladius
CCATCACCCAAACTGAGCTGTTTCGGATCACACTGAAATCACTGCAGAGATCTGGATAGTTCTGATAATTAATTGGTTAAATGAGATAGCATCCACATTTGTTTGCTTGAGGATGAGACCAAAATTTGCCAGTTTCAGTGAAGTTGACAGTGATGTCCCTTCCAAACAGAGGATCAGCCCAGGTACAGAAGCAAAGGAAGAGCCATAAGCTGTTCTCATCCAGTTCCCCAACACATCTCCTCAGGTGTCTGGCCACACAGCTCTGTGCTGCATTCACGGACAGTGGAAACTTCCAGATGTCTTTCATACACTTCGGTGCTGGAACTTGCCATTGTACAATCTCTGCTAATCTCTGTGCTGCCTAAGATGCAGCCAGACCTTTCAAAATAGCTCTCCAACAAACAATTACAATTACAATTACAGAGATGTTTTCTTCAGTTGGAACCCCACCACCACGGGCCACGCCAACCCCGACAACATAGCACTGTGCAGACATGCATGACACAATCTGCATACAGTGGAATTCACTATTTGATGCAAGACTGTTATCCTCTATAAGAAATGTGCAAAAGGCCATGTTTTGCAGTTGAAATGTCATTTTAATTGTCAAATTCTTCAATGGAAAATCCTCTTTACATTAATGAATAACGTAAAATAAATATAACTTAATATACATTAACCTCTTCAATAAAAATAGATTATCATTATCATCTATAGAATGTTATAACAAAAGAATCCGATTGAGAAAAACTTTAATGATCCCTGCAGGAAAATTGCTTTGCTACAGTTGCCCAACACTCAGGGTTCACATCTCATATTGCCCGCCCGCCTCCTCTCCTCTCTCCTCCTCTCCTCTCCTCTACCCTTGTGTCCTCTCCTCTCTCCTCCCTAAAAGAAAAAAAGAAGACAAGCAGGTTAAAAACTTTAGAAATCAGGTAAAAACAGATACAACTGATCATTGCATGAAATCTGATAATAACAGGAAATATTTACCTTTTAGAAGACAAGGTTCACATCTCATATTGCCCTCCCGCCTCCTCTCCTCTCTCCTCCTCACCTCTCCTCTACTTTAGTGTCCTCACCTCTCCTCTCTCTTCCCTAAAAGAAAAATGGAGGACAAGGAGGTTGTAGTTAAAAACTTTAGAAATCAGGTAAACCCGGGTACAATTGATCACTGCATGAAATCTGATAATAATAGGAAATATTTACCTAAAGACAAGGTTTACATCTCATATTGCCCTCCCGCCTCCTCTCCTCTCTCCTCCTCTCCTCTCCTCTACCCTTGTGTCCTCTCCTCTCTCCTCCCTAAAAGAAAAAAAGAAGACAAGCAGGTTAAAAACTTTAGAAATCAGGTAAAAACGGGTACATTTGATCACTGCATGAAATCTGATAATAATAGGAAATATTTAACTTTTAAAAGACAAGGTTCACATCTCATATTGCCCTCCCACCTCCTCTCCTCTCTCCTCCTCACCTCTCCTCTCTCCTCCCTGAAAGAAAAATGGAAGAAAAGCAGGTTAAATAGGAGGTTAAAAGCTTTAGAAATCAGGTAAAAACAGGTACAATTGATCACTGCATGAAATCTGATAATAATAGGAAATATTTACCTAAAGACAAGGTTTACATCTCATATTGCCCTCCGGCTCCTCTCTCCTCCTCTCCTCTCCTCTACCCTTGTGTCCTCTCCTCTCTCCTCCCTGAAAGAAAAATGGAAGGCGTCGACAAGCAGGTTAAGTACCAGGTTAAAACTTTAGAAATCAGGTAAAAACAGGTACAATTGATCATTGCATGAAATCTGATAATAATAGGAAATATTTACCTAAAGACAAGGTTTACATCTCATATTGCCCTCCGCCTCCTCTCCTCTCTCCTCCTCCTCTCCTCTACCCTTGTGTCCTCTCCTCTCTCCTCCTGAAAAGAAAAATGGAAGGCGAGCAGGTTAAGTACCAGGTTAAAAGCTTTAGAAATCAGGTAAAAACAGGTACAATTGATCATTGCATGAAATCTGATAATAATAGGAAATATTTACCTAAAGACAAGGTTTACATCTCATATTGCCCTCCAGCCTCCTCTCCTCTCTCCTCCTCTCCTCTCCTCTACCCTTGTGTCCTCTCCTCTCTCCTCCCTGAAAGAAAAATGGAAGACAAGCAGGTTAAGTACCAGGATAAAAACTTTAGAAATCAGGTAAAACAGGTACAATTGATCATTGCATGAAATCTGATAATAATAGGAAATATTTACCTAAAGACAAGGTTTACATCTCATATTGCCCTCCGCCTCCTCTCCTCTCTCCTCCTCTCCTCTCTCCTCCCTTGTGTCCTCTCCTCTCTCCTCCTGAAAGAAAAATGGAAAAAAGCAAGTTAAGTACCAGGTTAAAAACTTTAGAAATCAGGTAAAACAGGTACAATTGATCATTGCATGAAATCTGATAATAATAGGAAATATTTACCTAAAGACAAGGTTTACATCTCATATTGCCCTCCGCCTCCTCTCCTCTCTCCTCCTCTCCTCTCCTCTACCCTTGTGTCCTCTCCTCTCTCCTCCCTGAAAAGAAAAATGGAAGGCAGCAGGTTACGTACCAGGTTAAAAACTTTAGAAATCAGGTAAAAACAGGTACAATTGATCATTGCATGAAATCTGATAATAATAGGAAATATTTACCTAAAGACAAGGTTTACATCTCATATTGCCCTCCGCCTCCTCTCCTCTCTCCTCCTCTCCTCTCTACCCTTGTGTCCTCTCCTCTCTCCTCCCTGAAAGAAAAATGGAAGGCGAGCAGGTTAAGTACCAGGTTAAAAGTTTTAGAAATCAGGTAAAAACAGGTACAATTGATCATTGCATGAAATCTGATAATAATAGGAAATATTTACCTAAAGACAAGGTTTACATCTCATATTGCCCTCCGCCTCCTCTCCTCTCTCCTCCTCTCCTCTCCTCTCTCCTCCTTGTCCTCTCCTCTCTCCTCCCTGAAAGAAAAATGGAAAAGAAGGCAGGTTAAGTACCAGGTTAAAACTTTAGAAATCAGGTAAAACGGGTACAATTGATCATTGCATGAAATCTGATAATAATAGGAAATATTTACCTAAAGACAAGGTTTACATCTCATATTGCCCTCCGCCTCCTCTCCTCTCTCCTCCTCTCCTCTCCTCTACCCTTGTGTCCTCTCCTCTCTCCTCCCTGAAAGAAAAATGGAAGAGCGAGCAGGTTAAGTACCAGGTTAAAAACTTTAGAAATCAGGTAAAAACAGGTACAATTGATCATTGCATGAAATCTGATAATAATAGGAAATATTTACCTAAAGACAAGGTTTACATCTCATATTGCCCTCCGCCTCCTCTCCTCTCTCCTCTCCTCTCCTCTACCCTTGTGTCCTCTCCTCTCTCCTCCCTGAAAAGAAAAATGGAAGGCGAGCAGGTTAAGTACCAGGTTAAAAACTTTAGAAATCAGGTAAAACAGGTACAATTGATCATTGCATGAAATCTGATAATAATAGGAAATATTTACCTAAAGACAAGGTTTACATCTCATATTGCCCTCCGCCTCCTCCTCTCTCCTCTCCTCTCCTCTACCCTTGTGTCCTCTCCTCTCTCCTCCCTGAAAGAAAAATGGAAGGCGAGCAGGTTAAGTACCAGGTTAAAAACTTTAGAAATCAGGTAAAACAGGTACAATTGATCATTGCATGAAATCTGATAATAATAGGAAATATTTACCTAAAGACAAGGTTTACATCTCATATTGCCCTCCGCCTCCTCTCCTCTCCTCCTCTCCTCTCCCTTGTGTCCTCTCCTCTCTCCGCCCAGAAAGAAAAATGGAAGGCGAGCAGGTTTAGTACCAGGTTAAAAACTTTAGAAATCAGGTAAAACGGGTACAATTGATCATTGCATGAAATCTGATAATAATAGGAAATATTTACCTAAAGACAAGGTTTACATCTCATATTGCCCTCCGCCTCCTCTCCTCTCTCCTCCTCTCCTCTCCTCTACCCTTGTGTCCTCTCCTCTCTCCTCCCTGAAAGAAAAATGGAAGGCGAGCAGGTTAAGTACCAGGTTAAAAACTTTAGAAATCAGGTAAAAACAGGTACAATTGATCATTGCATGAAATCTGATAATAATAGGAAATATTTACCTAAAGACAAGGTTTACATCTCATATTGCCCTCCGCCTCCTCTCCTCTCTCCTCCTCTCCTCTCCTCTACCCTTGTGTCCTCTCCTCTCTCCTCCCTGAAGAAAAAATGGAAGGCAAGCAGGTTAAGTACCAGGTTAAAAACTTTAGAAATCAGGTAAAACGGGTACAATTGATCATTGCATGAAATCTGATAATAATAGGAAATATTTACCTAAAGACAAGGTTTACATCTCATATTGCCCTCCGCCTCCTCTCCTCTCTCCTCCTCTACCTCTCCTCTCTCCTCCCTGAAGAAAAAAAAATGGAAGAGCAGCAGGTTAAGTACCAGGTTAAAAACTTTAGAAATCAGGTAAAAACAGGTACAATTGATCATTGCATGAAATCTGATAATAATAGGAAATATTTACCTAAAGACAAGGTTTACATCTCATATTGCCCTCCGCCTCCTCTCCTCTCTCCTCCTCTCCTCTCCTCTACCCTTGTGTCCTCTCCTCTCTCCTCCCTGAAAGAAAAAATGGAAGGCAGGCAGGTTAAGTACCAGGTTAAAAACTTTAGAAATCAGGTAAAAACAGGTACAATTGATCATTGCATGAAATCTGATAATAATAGGAAATATTTACCTAAAGACAAGGTTTACATCTCATATTGCCCTCGCCTCCCGCCTCCTCTCCTCTCCTCTACCCTTGTGTCCTCTCCTCTCTCCTCCCTGAAAGAAAAATGGAAGACGAGCAGGTTAAGTACCAGGTTAAAAACTTTAGAAATCAGGTAAATACAGGTACAATTGATCATTGCATGAAATCTGATAATAATAGGAAATATTTACCTAAAGACAAGGTTTACATCTCATATTGCCCTCCCGCCTCCTCTCCTCTCTCCTCCTCTCCTCTCCTCTACCCTTGTGTCCTCTCCTCTCTCCTCCCTGAAAAGAAAAATGGAAGGCGAGCAGGTTAAGTACCAGGTTAAAAACTTTAGAAATCAGGTAAAACGGGTACAATTGATCATTGCATGAAATCTGATAATAATAGGAAATATTTACCTAAAGACAAGGTTTACATCTCATATTGCCCTCCGGCCTCCTCTCCTCTCTCCTCCTCTCCTCTCCTCTACCCTTGTGTCCTCTCCTCTCTCCTCCCTGAAGAAAAAATGGAAAGGCGAGCAGGTTAAGTACCAGGTTAAAAACTTTAGAAATCAGGTAAAACAGGTACAATTGATCATTGCATGAAATCTGATAATAATAGGAAATATTTACCTAAAGACAAGGTTTACATCTCATATTGCCCTCCTGCCTCCTCTCCTCTCTCCTCCTCTCCTCTCCTCTACCCTTGTGTCCTCTCCTCTCTCCTCCCTGAAAGAAAAATGGAAGGCGAGCAGGTTAAGTACCAGGTTAAAACTTTAGAAATCAGGTAAAAACAGGTACAATTGATCATTGCATGAAATCTGATAATAATAGGAAATATTTACCTAAAGACAAGGTTTACATCTCATATTGCCCTCCGCCTCCTCTCCTCTCTCCTCCTCTCCTCTCCTCTACCCTTGTGTCCTCTCCTCTCTCCTCCCTGAAAGAAAAAATGGAAGGCGAGCAGGTTAAGTACCAGGTTAAAAACTTTAGAAATCAGGTAAAACAGGTACAATTGATCATTGCATGAAATCTGATAATAATAGGAAATATTTACCTAAAGACAAGGTTTACATCTCATATTGCCCTCCGCCTCCTCTCCTCTCTCCTCCTCTCCTCTCCTCTACCCTTGTGTCCTCTCCTCTCTCTCCTCCTGAAAGAAAAATGGAAGGCGAGCAGGTTAAGTACCAGGTTAAAAACTTTAGAAATCAGGTAAAAACAGGTACAATTGATCATTGCATGAAATCTGATAATAATAGGAAATATTTACCTAAAGACAAGGTTTACATCTCATATTGCCCTCCGCCTCCTCTCCTCTCTCCTCCTCTCCTCTCCTCTACCCTTGTGTCCTCCTCTCTCTCCTCCCTGAAAGAAAAATGGAAGGCAGGCAGGTTAAGTACCAGGTTAAAACTTTAGAAATCAGGTAAAACGGGTACAATTGATCATTGCATGAAATCTGATAATAATAGGAAATATTTACCTAAAGACAAGGTTTACATCTCATATTGCCCTCCGCCTCCTCTCCTCTCTCCTCTCCTCTACCCTTGTGTCCTCTCCTCTCTCCTCCCTGAAAGAAAAATGGAAGGCAGGCAGGTTAAGTACCAGGTTAAAAACTTTAGAAATCAGGTAAAAACAGGTACAATTGATCATTGCATGAAATCTGATAATAATAGGAAATATTTACCTAAAGACAAGGTTTACATCTCATATTGCCCTCCGCCTCCTCTCCTCTCTCCTCCTCTCCTCTCCTCTCCTCTCTCCTCTCCCTGAAAGAAAAATGGAAGGCGAGCAGGTTAAGTACCAGGTTAAAAACTTTAGAAATCAGGTAAAAACAGGTACAATTGATCATTGCATGAAATCTGATAATAATAGGAAATATTTACCTAAAGACAAGGTTTACATCTCATATTGCCCTCCTGCCTCCTCTCCTCTCTCCTCCTCTCCTCTCCTCTACCCTTGTGTCCTCTCCTCTCTCCTCCCTGAAAAGAAAAATGGAAGGCGAGCAGGTTAAGTACCAGGTTAAAAACTTTAGAAATCAGGTAAAAACAGGTACAATTGATCATTGCATGAAATCTGATAATAATAGGAAATATTTACCTAAAGACAAGGTTTACATCTCATATTGCCCTCCGCCTCCTCTCCTCTCTCCTCCTCTCCTCTCCTCTACCCTTGTGTCCTCTCCTCTCTCCTCCCTGAAAGAAAAATGGAAGGCGAGCAGGTTAAGTACCAGGTTAAAAACTTTAGAAATCAGGTAAAAACAGGTACAATTGATCATTGCATGAAATCTGATAATAATAGGAAATATTTACCTAAAGACAAGGTTTACATCTCATATTGCCCTCCGCCTCCTCTCCTCTCTCCTCCTCTCCTCTCCTCTACCCTTGTGTCCTCTCCTCTCTCCTCCCTGAAAGAAAAATGGAAGGCGAGCAGGTTAAGTACCAGGTTAAAAACTTTAGAAATCAGGTAAAAGCAGGTACAATTGATCATTGCATGAAATCTGATAATAATAGGAAATATTTACCTAAAGACAAGGTTTACATCTCATATTGCCCTCCGCCTCCTCTCCTCTCTCCTCCTCTCCTCTCCTCTACCCTTGTGTCCTCTCCTCTCTCCTCCCTGAAAGAAAAATGGAAGGCGAGCAGGTTAAGTACCAGGTTAAAAACTTTAGAAATCAGGTAAAAACAGGTACAATTGATCATTGCATGAAATCTGATAATAATAGGAAATATTTACCTAAAGACAAGGTTTACATCTCATATTGCCCTCCGCCTCCTCTCCTCTCTCCTCCTCTCCTCTCCTCTACCCTTGTGTCCTCTCCTCTCTCCTCCCTGAAAGAAAAATGGAAGGCGAGCAGGTTAAGTACCAGGTTAAAAACTTTAGAAATCAGGTAAAACAGGTACAATTGATCATTGCATGAAATCTGATAATAATAGGAAATATTTACCTAAAGACAAGGTTTACATCTCATATTGCCCTCCGCCTCCTCTCCTCTCTCCTCCTCTCCTCTCCTCTACCCTTGTGTCCTCTCCTCTCTCCTCCCTGAAAGAAAAAATGGAAGGCGAGCAGGTTAAGTACCAGGTTAAAAACTTTAGAAATCAGGTAAAACAGGTACAATTGATCATTGCATGAAATCTGATAATAATAGGAAATATTTACCTAAAGACAAGGTTTACATCTCATATTGCCCTCCGGCCTCCTCTCCTCTCTCCTCCTCTCCTCTCCTCTACCCTTGTGTCCTCTCCTCTCTCCTCCCTGAAAAGAAAAATGGAAGGCGAGCAGGTTAAGTACCAGGTTAAAAACTTTAGAAATCAGGTAAAAACAGGTACAATTGATCATTGCATGAAATCTGATAATAATAGGAAATATTTACCTAAAGACAAGGTTTACATCTCATATTGCCCTCCGCCTCCTCTCCTCTCTCCTCCTCTCCTCTCCTCTACCCTTGTGTCCTCTCCTCTCTCCTCCCTGAAAGAAAAATGGAAGGCGAGCAGGTTAAGTACCAGGTTAAAAACTTTAGAAATCAGGTAAAACGGGTACAATTGATCATTGCATGAAATCTGATAATAATAGGAAATATTTACCTAAAGACAAGGTTTACATCTCATATTGCCCTCCGCCTCCTCTCCTCTCTCCTCCTCTCCTCTCCTCTACCCTTGTGTCCTCTCCTCTCTCCTCCCTGAAAGAAAAATGGAAGGCGAGCAGGTTAAGTACCAGGTTAAAAACTTTAGAAATCAGGTAAAACAGGTACAATTGATCATTGCATGAAATCTGATAATAATAGGAAATATTTACCTAAAGACAAGGTTTACATCTCATATTGCCCTCCGCCTCCTCTCCTCTCTCCTCCTCTCCTCTCCTCTACCCTTGTGTCCTCTCCTCTCTCCTCCCTGAAAGAAAAATGGAAGGCGAGCAGGTTAAGTACCAGGTTAAAAACTTTAGAAATCAGGTAAAAACGGGTACAATTGATCATTGCATGAAATCTGATAATAATAGGAAATATTTACCTAAAGACAAGGTTTACATCTCATATTGCCCTCCGCCTCCTCTCCTCTCTCCTCCTCTCCTCTCCTCTACCCTTGTGTCCTCTCCTCTCTCCTCCCTGAAAGAAGAAAAAATGGAAGGCGAGCAGGTTAAGTACCAGGTTAAAACTTTAGAAATCAGGTAAAAACAGGTACAATTGATCATTGCATGAAATCTGATAATAATAGGAAATATTTACCTAAAGACAAGGTTTACATCTCATATTGCCCTCCGCCTCCTCTCCTCTCTCCTCCTCCTCTCCTCTACCCTTGTGTCCTCTCCTCTCTCCTCCCTGAAAGAAAAATGGAAGGCGAGCAGGTTAAGTACCAGGTTAAAAACTTTAGAAATCAGGTAAAACAGGTACAATTGATCATTGCATGAAATCTGATAATAATAGGAAATATTTACCTAAAGACAAGGTTTACATCTCATATTGCCCTCCAGCCTCCTCTCCTCTCTCCTCCTCTCCTCTCCTCTACCCTTGTGTCCTCTCCTCTCTCCTCCCTGAAAGAAAAATGGAAGACGAGCAGGTTAAGTACCAGGTTAAAAACTTTAGAAATCAGGTAAAAACAGGTACAATTGATCATTGCATGAAATCTGATAATAATAGGAAATATTTACCTAAAGACAAGGTTTACATCTCATATTGCCCTCCAGCCTCCTCTCCTCTCTCCTCCTCTCCTCTCCTCTCCTCTCTCCTCCCTGAAAGAAAAATGGAAGACAAGCAGGTTAAATACCAGGTTAAAACTTTAGAAATCAGGTAAAAACAGGTACAATTGATCACTGCATGAAATCTGATAATAATAGAAAATATTTACCTAAAGACAAGGTTCACATCTCATATTGCCCTCCCGCCTCCTCTCCTCTCTCCTCCTCTCCTCTCCTCTACCCTTGTGTCCTCTCCTCTCTCCTCCCAAAAAGAAAAAAGGAAGAAAAGCAGGTTAAAAAGCAGGTTAAAAACTTTAGAAATCAGGTAAAAACAGGTACAATTGATCATTGCATGAAATCTGATAATAATAGGAAATATTTATCTAAAGACAAGGTTTACATCTCATATTGCCCTCCAGCCTCCTCTCCTCTCTCCTCCTCTCCTCTCCTCTACCCTTGTGTCCTCTCCTCTCTCCTCCCTTAAAGAAAAATGGTTGACAAGCAGGTTAAATAGCAGGTTAAAAGCTTTAGAAATCAGGTAAAAACAGGTACAATTGATCATTGCATGAAATCTGATAATAACAGGAAATATTTACCTTTTAAAAGACAAGGTTCACATCTCATATTGCCCTCCCGCCTCCTCTCCTCTCTCCTCCTCTCCTCTCCTCTACCCTTGTGTCCTCTCCTCTCTCCTCCCTAAAAGAAAAAAAGAAGACAAGCAGGTTAAAAAGCAGGTTAAAAACTTTAGAAATCAGGTAAAACAGGTACAATTGATCATTGCATGAAATCTGATAATAATAGGAAATATTTATCTAAAGACAAGGTTTACATCTCATATTGCCCTCCAGCCTCCTCTCCTCTCTCCTCCTCTCCTCTCCTCTACCCTTGTGTCCTCTCCTCTCTCCTCCCTTAAAGAAAAAAGGAATACAAGCAGGTTAAATAGCAGGTTAAAAGCTTTAGAAATCAGGTAAAAACAGGTACAATTGATCATTGCATGAAATCTGATAATAATAGGAAATATTTACCTTTTAAAAGACAAGGTTCACATCTCATATTACCCTCCCACCTCCTCTCCTCTCTCCTCCTCTCCTCTCCTCTACCCTTGTGTCCTCTCCTCTCTCCTCCCTAAAAGAAAAATGGAAGAAAAGCAGGTTAAATAGCAGGTTAAAAACTTTAGAAATCAGGTAAAAACAGGTACAATCCATCACTGCATGAAATCTGATAATAACAGAAAATATTTACCTTTTAAAAGACAAGGTTTACATCTCATATTAGCCGTCTTGCCTCCTCTCCTCTCTCCTCCTCTCCTCTCCTCTACCCTTGTGTCCTCTCCTCTCTCCTCCCTAAAAGAAAAAAAGAAGACAAGCAGGTTAAAAACTTTAGAAATCAGGTAAAAACGGGTACAATTGATCATTGCATGAAATCTGATAATAATAGGAAATATTTATCTAAAGACAAGGTTTACATCTCATATTGCCCTCCCACCTCCTCTCCTCTCTCCTCCTCTACCCTTGTGTCCTGTCCTCTCTCCTCCCTGAAAGAAAAATGGAAGAATAGCCAGGTTAAAAACTTTAGAAATCAGGTAAAAACGGGTACAATTGATCACTGCATGAAATCTGATAATAATAGGAAATATTTACCTAAAGACAAGGTTTACATCTCATATTGCCCTCCGCCTCCTCTCCTCTCCTCCTCTCCTCTCCTCTCTCCTCCCTGAAAGAAAAATGGAAGACAAGCAGGTTAAATACCAGGTTAAAACTTTAGAAATCAGGTAAAAGCAGGTACAATTGATCACTGCATGAAATCTGATAATAATAGGAAATATTTACCTAAAGACAAGGTTTACATCTCATATTGCCCTCCGCCTCCTCTCCTCTCTCCTCCTCACCCCTCTCCTCTCTCCTCCCTGAAAAGAAAAATGGAAGAAAAGCAGGTTAAATACCAGGTTAAAGCTTTAGAAATCAGGTAAAAACGGGTACAATTGATCACTGCATGAAATCTGATAATAATAGGAAATATTTACCTAAAGACAAGGTTTACATCTCATATTGCCCTCCGCCTCCTCTCCTCTCTCCTCCTCTACCTCTCCTCTCTCCTCCCTGAAAGAAAAAATGGAAGACGAGCAGGTTAAATACCAGGTTAAAAGCTTTAGAAATCAGGTAAAACAGGTACAATTGATCATTGCATGAAATCTGATAATAATAGGAAATATTTACCTAAAGACAAGGTTTACATCTCATATTGCCCTCCGCCTCCTCTCCTCTCTCCCCCTCACCTCTCCTCTCTCCTCCCTAAAAGAAAAAAGGAAGACAAGCAGGTTAAAAACTTTAGAAATCAGGTAAAAAAAAGGTATATTTGATCACTGCATGAAATCTGATAATAATAGGAAATATTTACCTAAAGACAAGGTTCACATCTCATATTGCCCTCCCGCCTCCTCTCCTCTCTCCTCCTCACCTCTCCTCTCTCCTCCCTAAAAGAAAAAAGGAAGACAAGAAGGTTAAAAACTTTAGAAATCAAGTAAAAATAGGTACAATTGATCATTGCATGAAATCTGATAATAATAGGAAATATTTACCTAAAGACAAGGTTCACATCTCATATTGCCCTCCTGCCTCCTCTCCTCTCTCCTCCTCTCCTCTCCTCTACCCTTGTGTCCTCTCCTCTCTCCTCCCTGAAAGAAAAAAAGAAGACAAGCAGGTTAAATAGCAGGTTAAAAACTTTAGAAATCAGGTAAAAACAGGTACAATTGATCACTGCATGAAATCTGATAATAATAGGAAATATTTACCTAAAGACAAGGTTTACATCTCATATTGCCCTCCCGCCTCCTCTCCTCTCTCCTCTACCCTCTCCTCTCTCCTCTACCCTTGTGTCCTCTCCTCTCTCCTCCCTAAAAGAAAAT
>NW_024402035.1:0-12264 GCF_016859285.1 Xiphias gladius
GTATGCGTATGCGTATGTGTGTGTGTGTGTATGTGTATGCGTATGCGTATGTGTGTGTGTGTGTATGTGTATACGTATGCGTGTGTGTGTGTGTGTGTGTGTATATGTATGCGTATGCGTATGCGTGTGTGTATGCGTATGCGTGTGTGTGTGTGTATACGTATGCGTATGCGTGTGTGTGTGTGTGTGTGTATACATGTGTGTGTCGTATCTTATCTTGCGTGTGCATGTATGTGTGTGTGTGTGTTTGTGTATACCCACTTCAGTTATAGAGAGGTAGGCTTGGAAGGACGTAAACCGATCCTTTCATGTGCCTTAAACGTCCCTATAATTAGAACCATACCACAACTGCCTAATGATCTGAAAGATAGATAAGCGATGGTGGGTAGAAAAGGAGGAGGCCGGAGAGATGGGGCATTTTGCATCCTTTGTTCTTCACAGACATGCTGGCATCATCAGCCGACCCTCCGCCATGCATCACCTGGCGCTGTAGTTAAGGTCTGGTCTGAACACCAGGGACAGGAAGCAGGGAGAAAGATTACCCGTAAACCGATGTGCTAGAGGGCTTTCTCATAATGTTTCAATCTCCGCCAGCCTGCGTAAAAAGGTTGGTCGCTACCATTTAACATAGTTTTGTTCTAACTACAAGCCAAATCTACTTTCAATTGCTGCCCACTATAGCATAATATAAGTTTTAGTTTGATTCTCTACCTTCAGGTAACAGTTAGTTTAGTTAATTCTTTTTTTTTGTAAAAAGCTGCATTACTCTGCATATTAATTATAGCCTGACCAATATTGCATTTTGAGACAGATACTAAAATCGATGTATAGATTTTAAAAATGGGACCAATATTCATTTTACACATTATACACATAAGCTTTTTGATGAGAAGTCTCACAAATTTGGTTAGTAAAGAGTTGGGACCAGGATATGTACTCGTGGGACATTTAACAGTTAATAAAATAAACTTGTCAGTGCTTACTGGTGGACAATCTTTCAAAATGCTTTTCTTCTCCTTTGCACAGCAAATTCTTGTTATGAACTCTTACAAATGTACAGTATAAATATATTCATTATAAACTGATATGTCAGCCTTTGATTTGTCAGTCGGGCTCTAGAGCGTAATGCGCCCTTCCTTGGATTTGTGCTCTCAAAGGAAACATACAACTAAGATTTGATACTTGTCAGCAAAACAGCAACCTTTTGAATGAAAGAAACTACCAGATCTCTGTTTCACCCTGTCCATAGAAAATGGTTTTATATCCAATAATAAGTCTTGATGCAATGTTTCATTTGCTTGAAACAGCCAGTGAAAAAGTAAACACAATTTGCAAAGAAATGGCTAAAACCTGTAAACCACCATTATAATTGATCCTAATGGCTCACTCTTGACCTTGAAAAGGCCAGCTTGATAAACTTTTACTTTGTATTCCCGAAACCTTCAGACACATTTTAAGTGGAGCTTACTCAGTTGATGGAAAGAAGCTGAGCAAGGTTGAAAGCCTCAAGAAACACCTTGTGCTGAAAATTTTTTGTCAGATCACCATTATGGCCTTTTATGTCCACATACTCCAGTGGTTTTTACCTGTCCAGTGATAATCCACAGTATTTTTGCTCTTGGTCTTGCAGGGCATTGTGAAATCTGTCAGTGGGAAGTCTGCCTTGGTGCACGACTTGACGGGCACATATGTGCAGGAGGAGTCTCCTGAAGGTAGAGTCTGTTGGAGGTGTAGGTCAAGAGGTGAATACAAACATCGAATGCTCAAACACAAATGTTCAGATTAATGCAGAATGTGTACTGCTTGGCTTAATGTCATGCTGCTGGTTGCACCACAACACATGTTGTGAGTGTCAATCTCTTGCAAATCAAGAGATGCCTTGTTATTAGCTTTATTATGTTTTTCAGAGAGTTTAAAGTCAAATTATACAGAAACCTGCTGGCTGCTAAATTAGTTTTCTCTTGTTTTTTACAAGAAAGAAAAGTCAAAGCATGTTGGCACTGATTGCTACACTGGACAGAAGGATAGCCATAATAGGATTGGTGCACTAGGACATTTACCTGACATAGCACTGGTTTGCCTTTAAGTATTTTCTAGTGGTTAAATTAAAATTAGATTAAAATGTTGTGTTTTCGATTATGTCAAGATTCTGGTCTGGTGGTTTTAGCTCCAGTTTATAAATATCCGTTTTTATTCCTCCACTAAACTGGTCAGATAATTACAAAGCATAACATGTCCAGTAAATTAGGGCTATAAGAAGATTACTCATTCTTAAACATGAGAATTAAACAAAACCCCATCATTTCTCTAGAGTAAATGAAAAGTTTTATCACTGTCACAAACCGTTTAAATCTGGATGTCCTGATGGAGAAGAACCACTTTAAAAGTGTTTAGGAGGCCTGTCCCCAGGAAAGGACCCTTAGTTTAATTCACTCGCAAAGATCTGAAAATCTGATATTCTTCTGTTTATCAGCAAAATCATTATAGAAGTCCCTTCTGGCCTGAAAGGTAAGTCCTCCCCTCAGAAATCCACAAGATGCTGGCAAACCCACAGTTAACTGATCATCTTTGAGGGTTTGCAGTGTTTCATTTTAGTGTAATTATAGTGAGATGAGACATGAAGCGCATAATTAGTTTCTGGCATTTTGCTGCACCAAAAGCAGAAAAATCCTCGTAATGAGTAGTCCTTGAGAAATCAATGGTGGAAATGCTGAAAAAACAGAAACTGACGGCGTTGTAATCAGGAAACATCGCTCTGATATGTGCGTGTGTCCTTACATCTGGCGTTGATGTGATCTAGTGCCTTTCTCGTGATTAGCAGCTGCTCAGGGCTCTCTTTGTTTTTATGTGCTACTTGGTGGCTTTACTCCAGATTTGGTATTTATTGCAGAAGCACTGGCCAGCAGAGGAAGGTTTAATATGGCTGTTTCTTCAGTGTTTTGTTCCTGGGCTTTGCTATGATATCTGAAAGAGTACTGGAGTTTGTTGCCATAGCAGCGCGGATGGAAACACCGTAGGATTGTGGCTCTGTGTCAAGGTCTAAGCCTCCTTTGCTTAAGCGAAATTATGCCCTGCGTGTGCCATGCCTACCAACACCATCTCTGGGCTGACTGCAGGGTTATTAGTCACCTCTTTTCATGTGAAAGTTGAACAACACAATTAAATAATTCATAATTACTTTTACCATATCAAAGAGAAAGTGTGGTAGTCGCTTCATTGTGTCAATGCTGGCTTCCTTTTTTACACGCATTGTATTGGCTCTGCTCTTCATAAAGACAACACCATCCTGGATGATTATGTAACTTCGTCATTTTGCTTAGATTCCGCCATGTTTCATCGCAGCGCGTATTTCGTACAGACACTGGTTTTCAGAGACTTTTCATAATCATTACTGGCGATACGCCATGCTGCCAGCTTCACAAACTCCATATTCTGTTAAAGCTTTGGTTTTCTTTATCGTTCTGATCAGTCTTTCTCACTGTGTAATGAGATCCTCCCCATCCTATTTCCTTTTTAAGTAGCATTCGGAGACATACAGACACATAAGTTTCTCAGTCCTTTGTCTGAATCTCAGCTCTGAGTTCAGTTAAAAAAAAAAAAAAAAAAGCTGGCTGGTGGCACATGAATCTCTCTCTCTCTCTCTTTCTCTCTTTCTTTCTCTCTCTCTCTCTCTATCTCTCTCTCTCTTTCTCTCTTTCTTTCTCTCTCTCTCTCTCTCTCTCTATCTCTCTTTCTCTCTGTCTCTCTCTTTCTCTCTCTGTCTCTCTCTCTCTCTCTCTCTCTCTCTCTCTCTCTCTCTCTCTCTCTCTCTCTCTCTCTCTCTCTCTCTGTTACTACAGCCAGCATCCAGCAGGCTTGAGGAGCCTGTGCAAAAGGCTGGGGAGAGTCCACTTATTTGCCAAGTGGGCTAGCGTGGACTTAACAGGGGTGGATGGCCAATGGCTCAAGTGGATATGTGGCCCCTTGCCGAGACAGGAATACTTTCACGCCCTGAATTACAGGGCCCGGCTACTGTATGGTTCCTCCCCAAGCTTGTGTGATCAGTGGATTCTTAATATGCTGGTTAAACAGCGTGATCTCTGACACTTTATTATCTAATCATATGAAGATCTAAGTTAACATGTCTTCTTATGAAATTCCTGGAAAAAGTGTAACAGGTGTGATTTTTATTCTGCTGCACATTTTGCTTATATTTAGCATAATTTTTAAAAGCTCCATTCTTGATCATTCCTAGGCCTTTTTTAATTGTGTATTATTCAATTTTACCAAATTGCTTTCAGCATATTTAAATATTCATAAGGCACTGATTACTCTCGAGACATCTCTAGCCTTAGCTTTCTCATTTGGACTTTTTAATCTCAAGGATGCTTCCCGTTCAAATGATATGCAAATCTAATTTCTTGCGTAGTTCTCCTATTGGTCTCTTCATATCTGCAGCGGGCTTTGCTAGCGGCAAGGAATATGCATTTTATTAGAAAAGAAATTAAGAAAAAGGAAAAGAAACTCAAGGCTGCACCAACACTTAGCCCTGCTAAGTGTTAGCTCCTCCCTACTATCCTGTGGACATTGTGTGACCTGAGGCACACCTGTTCAAATAAAGACAAGTTTTTTGCCTCACCAATTGTTGTCTCCCATCATTTCCTTCTCTCTTCTGGTCTGCGTTAAACGTATTCAGTAGTCTTGTCATTTCTTCGCAAAGTGTAATGAGTTATGTGTTATTAAGGCTGAAAATCTTCAAACGCACTCAATCTCTCGCGGTGAAGTGATGGATACTGAATATGCAGCCTGGTAGTGTTTGTAAAAATGTGATTAGGGTCTTTCTAGGACTTGTGGCAGTGCAGTGATGATGGCACTAAACTGGACCCTCAGCAGCTGTGCATTAGACACGCTAAACAGCAATTTTCTACTTCATAGTGGCTCCAGAGACTGGGTTTCCTGACGGCCTTAGTTGTAACAACAACACAGAGGTCCTAAATGACAGCACATAAATTCGTACACATCTCACCAAACTTTTATGAGTCATGTCAAGCTGGGTTTGATATTGAATTTTGATTTATTTGGTACATAATCGCTGTTTTCGCTTCCAGCCACTTGGTTAGTTCAATACATCTCAAGAAAAGACCTTTTGAGCCTTTAAACCAGAATCTTAGGTTGTCAGAATGACCTCCAGGTAACCTTGAAATAAATATCTATTCCTCAATTGGACGATTCAAGAAAGAAATTATTTGTGGATGGACAGAGCTACCTTCTTCTGATCAGAAACGAGGAGGGAGCCTCCAAGTGCAGGTAAGAGTGTTGATCCAGACAAAATTTCTCTTTTTCTCCAAAGTTGCAAGATAGTATTAATGAAGGGCTATCTACCAAGCTTCTCTCGCGCAGATGGGAACTGTTTAGAGACAGACCATTGCTTCACTGCAGGACTGTTTGGAACATTGTGACAGCCCTCTGTGGTTGTCTACAAAAACATAGGGGCAACCCAACAGATCAATGAGCAAAGCAGATCAAAATCATTTTTGGTCAAGGGACAATGCAGCACCTTGTCTCTATTAGTATGTGAAATATGAAAGGTAATTGAGCCACTGTTTCATCAGAGCAGGTTTTTACGAGTCTTCATAAGAAAACATGCTATTGGAAAAAATGTGATGTGTCACTGTTTTTATGCCTTTTCAGCGAATTTATAAATGAGGAACAGCTTCTGGTAGTCCAGCCTTGTTTAATGACAGAGCAGTCATCAGACTCTTACACATAGTTATTCTTAAACCATATTATACCAGAGAATGTTAGGTCTAACCTCCCACTTACAGATCTCCAGGATTTAAATAGACTTAATTTGGGTGTCTATGTTTATAATACTTTACCTAGCCTGGGCTTTCTAAAGTAAAATAGAGAATAGAGAAAGATTTATAGCATTCCTTTTGCATGATTTCAGTGTATCTGGATTATCCTATTTCAAGTCATATAAAATCTTATATACTGTATACTAATATGTCATCAAATCTGCAATAGTGGATCATATTTGTTTTAATCCTATATTTTGCATCTTAAATCTAAAGTAACAACTAAAATAAAACACAAGTACCTCAGAATTGCGCTAAAAGATGCTAAAATCAATATAAAATTAGTATTAAAATGGGCTGAGGTACAACGTGTAAAAGTGAACATTGTCCTTATACTGACAAACCAACAGGAAAACAATAGACTCTACAGTTCCCCTCAGCTCTATGTGTTTTAGCACCTTTTATCTCATTGTTTGATTTTTACAGTCCATGAACTTACTGTTTTGATTCAGTCTCACTGGCTCTCCACCAGCATTGTTTACAGGCAGCAGCAGGCAACCGTTAAACCCTATTAAATCACTGTACACTACCTGCCCAGCACTAAATAGCAAGCGGACAAAGTTGGCATCCTGGCTGGTGAAAATAGTGGGAGCATTGAACCACCAAGAGCCAGATATTTTCCTCAGGAGTTAGTAGAGATCTAAAGAAAAAGGCTAAATGGAGTGTGAGCGTTGGACTTTTTGTCGAACGGTTAAAGCATGGGACTCCAAATGAATGCTAATGTTGCTCTTTATCTGCTATATCTGTAAATAAGCAACTGGTTACTAACAAGTTTGCCACTATCGACCTCAAGAGGTAATGATATGTCACTGGTGTGTATATAGCTTGTTCCTGCTGCTCAAAAATGGCAAAAAATTAGTAAATGCAAGGTTTACTGACACAGGACTTAAGTAAATATACTTAGTTATTTTCCACCACTGGGGACAAAAAGAACTTAACAACCATCTTGGGAGTCTTATTTTTGTCCTTCTTTTATTAGCAAAAGAGTGCTGTACAACACATTAATTTATTTAGCTAACTAGCAAATGTATATATTGGCATAACTTGACTATTAGAACCATTGATATTTTTATTTAACTTCTGGAGTTTAGTTCTTAAATATGACTTATTCATTACTATATATATATTTTAAGCTGTTTAAGCTATACCTAAATAGGTTTGGTAAGAGTTTGATAAACAGATTGAATGAAATATATGACCAACCCTAGACAACACAAAGCAGATTTGAGGCTTAGTTAAGCTAGATTCCAGTGTTTCTTGTCCGTCTTGATCCTGTTGTGAATTTATCATGCGTCTCTATGAGCAGCTACAGATACCTGGCCTGTAAGCTCGATTCACAACACGTATAACCGGTGAGATTAGGGAATAGAAATGGATTCGGCTCAATTGTCAGCTGACTATATAATTAGTGGCATAATTAAGGCCTCTATTGTGTTCTCACTCACAAGTGACTGAAAATGAGTTGTGTGATTTCCCATTCATTCCCTATAGGATCTGGGTGAGATGTTTAGCTGAAGCGAAGAATAGAGACATCTGAGAATAGTTATCGCTTGATTGTCACTGTTCGTACTTCTCTGCGTTCAGTTTAACCTCTTTCTTATACAATGGATGGTGATTAGAATGATTTGCTCGCTCCAGGGTAGCCTCTCCTCCTCATTTTGGTCCTAAAGTATGCAGGGATTATGAGTGTATATGATGCGACAAATACCAAAAGATCCTGAATTATGATAGCAGTGGGAATACAGGAAGCAGATAAGGATTCACTAATAGTTTTAATCAGTCGATGTCGTTGCACTAAGTGCAGGTACTTTCAGTGTACCATGGCTGTTGCCACTGCCCTCTTTCTGTCTGACCCTCTGAACCTCTATAGAAAAGATGGCCTGCTAGCATATGAAAATCAACAGTGAATGTCTGCAACAACAACACTTATTTAAGTGACCCATTATAAGAGCAAAAATTATTCATAAAAATATCCCTTCCAGACATATTTTAGACACTAATACTAAAAATTAATTTGTGTCTCAAATGGTTTCCCCAATGAATAGTTAAATTTAGTTTTTTTTTAAAACTAATTTTAACCATAATATCCTATTTATTATCCTCATTGAAAATCCCAGACATCTAGAATATACCAATATTGTTCATTTTCAAAAGTTTAACTACTAGGCCTTAAAGAATTCTCCTGTTTCATCAAAAACTCCATTGTCTGTATATTTATGCTGGAGGTTTTTCTTTTCATATCACACTTGTTTAAAGTTCCACATTGGACCACCGATTAAGCTCCCAAACTAGTTATGATGCAAAATCTATTTCATGGACACCGACTTATATTTTGGAGTGAAGCAGTGGCTCTAGTGCAAACTGTTAATTTGTGTGAATGCGCTGTGTTATAATAGAGGCGAGTTTTTATTTCATAGGGCTTCAACATACCTCCTCTGCTCTGTCCTCAGTTTGCTGCCTGGGTGGATGCGTGGTTTCGTCTTAGCCTGGAGGGATGAAATCCCAACTTCCAGACAGTCTACAATTACCTGCGCCTCCTCCAGCTACGGAACACAGCTGAGGTCCCCATGGTCTCGTTGGAACACAAGGTGCTGCCTGCTGATATGTGCAATATAAGACCTTGGCCACAGCCATAATGGAGCAATACATTTTTTACTGGAAGTACTCTGTTCACTGTCTTCACAATATGATTAAAGGGTGAGTCTGGCCTATCCTATATTTTTCTTATTGTCAATAAATGCTGCATGAAAAAGACCAAAACTAACAATGAATAGATTCTGCTAGCAAGTGTTATCTGTGAAGCCAAAGCCTGATATCCAGTAGCTTATTTCGGTGTGCAGTAGGCTCTCCCAAAGACTATTAAAACATCAGTGCGCATAGCGTTTTCACTGGGTGACACATTCATGGAATTACGTGAACATTGGCATTATGCTATCTCTATTGATCCATATATTGTGTATTCACCATCATCAAATGTATTAATCAATAGTTGCATGGTTTAGTCATTTTTGCTAAAAAAAAGCAAAAACAAAAAACTGAAGTGCCTAGCTGTTTTTAGCTATTTTAACTTTTTTTTTTTTTTATGATACCATATAATGGCCCGAGGTTACAGCAGTAGACCCGAATGAGGTTTCAGTCTGAAACCACAGACAGCGTGGGGAAATCTGAAGGTACTAGTGGGCTGACCCTAACCTGTATTAGGTTTGGTGTTTCCGCCGATTTGTCAGCTAACAGAAATATAAGATATCTCAGCCTCATCCTTCCAGATTAAATGCTTGATAATATTTTTCTCACCCTGTTCTCTTGATGCCATCAACTGCAACCCAGAGTGATCGATGACTCGCCGGGCCAGAAAAGTTGTCCGACCGACTGAAGCTGCACATACTCTGAAACCTCCACCTGGCCTGGATAACCCGGAAAATTCCAGGATGGTGAGAGGATTTGTTTAATAAGGTGGACATCGTTGAATGGGAAGCAAAAGGTCAACGAACATGATGATGGTTTAGGTTTTGGTTTTGGCTGTCCTAGGCGGTATTCTTTCCCTTAGTTTGCATTGTTTTTTACTAGAGCTGAAACAGTTGGTTGATGGATAAACATGAATATATTTTAATAACTGATTAGTCATTAAGAGTAAATTTAAGCTCATTAGAGCCAATTAGAAGTCTTGGGCTTTGGGAAGCTGTGATGGGCCTTGCAGCTATTCTGTAATATCTATCTACAAAACAATTACCAATTTATCAAAGAAGTAATTGGCAAATTCAACTATAATGAATCTTTGGTTGCAGTTCTACTTTTCACCTTATAGGTCTTCATTCTCCAGACCTCCTCTGTTGCAAAAAAAGACTATGTTTATTAACTGAGATCCAAGTATTCCTGAGCCACCATTCTACAACATCTAAACCAGTCACATTTCAGATTATTTGGAAAGACTGTAGGATTTCTTGACAAATTGTTGCAAATGCACCAGGCAAACTTTTAATGGGCAGCATTTTTATGAATGATGTAGAGCATAACCCAAGGACTGGGTCTTTTACCTTCTTCCGTCTCCCAGGAGAAAAGTGTTCAAGTGGAGTCTATCTTAGGTAGTGCAAAGCTATGAGCTAATTAATCAGTTACCCTCTGACAAACATTACATCAGCTCAATAATCTTGAATTAACATTTTCGCGTTAATGTCGCTCTGTTCACATTAGTAGAATTATTAAAATTTTAAGATTAGGACTTTTTTTTTTCCTCTGCGGGCTAATTTTAAAGTACTTTATGCCGTTATTGCGGCAACATGCATAGATGCCTGTGCATATTTGACACCACCACGACATTGTTCACTCCTTATGAATTAAGTGCTCAGTAGCTGTCGCCGGCAGTGTACTTTTTGAACAGCAAGAAGACGTGCTTGGCTCACTTCAATTTATGATCGCTTAGGTATTTTAGATTTAATTTAATACGGTTGTCAAGCACTACAATAAGTAATTATGGAAGCTAAAATCATGATGTAGGACTGCATACAAATGTGGAGCTAGAGACAGTTAATATTCAGTTATAAATGGTGAGAAATACATTTTTAATGTATCTTAAATGTGTTAGGAAACTCTAGGTTTCCTAGATCCATAACTGAAGTCATAGGCTGTCTTTTGGAAACTCGATTGCTTCAACTCTGGCACATTATCCCCTGGGGCTGCAGCTCCTTTGAAAGCCTGTCATCCCTTCACAAGCATCTGACTGTAACGCAACATTCACTCTGCATTTCTTTCCTTGTTGACGCACATGCACGTTGTCTTCCTCCTGCTAATTGCTTCCTGAAGCCCAATTTGAAATAGTAAAAAGATGAAGGAGTGTTGGCTGTGGAGGGTGCTCTGTATCATGAGCCTTCTTTCTGTATTTGCCATGCTGCAGCAGGCAGCCAGGCGTTATGGTCCCAGCTGTCAGCACAACTTCCAAATCATCTCTTTACCTCAGGTATAATTCGTCACGCAGCCGCGAACGCATCACCTCCTCCCTCCCCTCTCGCTCTGCAGTCCCTCACTCGCATTTTGCCATGAATTAAATGACAGGTTGCACCAACTGCATGGCAAATCAGGTTGCTAAGATGATGAGCATAGTCTCATTTGGCTAACATCACACTGTAGAGCTCAGTGAACGACAGGAAAAATTGCAAGTATCACTTTGTGTGATTACTTTTCTTGAAATAACCAATTACTTTTTTTCCCAGGAGATGTATAAAAGCCACATAAGTATGTTTCTCTGTTTACCTGACTGGAAAACAAATGCAGGGTGGTTAGATAATGTGCTCATATGCCTCTCTGTCTGACTGGAATTACTTCACTTACTTTGTTGAGCTTTATTCGATTAATATGGTTTATGTTAGTGTTCTGTTTAAAATGAAATAATTTTCACTCAGTTTACTAGCATACTCTAGAGACATTTCTGACGTTTCCAAACACTGTATACCTGGAAACCTGCAGACAGAATATCCCCATAATTCCCTTTGTACTGTGTGCTCCACATCTACAGCTGGCCCGTAAGAGAAATGAAGTGTGCTGTTGCCATGTTTACAATATCTCACGTGTGTGTAGAAACTAAAGTGGTGAAAATCTTTAATGAGATTATAATGACACTGGATGAAAATCTCGCCCTGAAATATAGCATGTAAGCTAAACATTAGGGCAGAAATCTCCATAGACGAAAAGTACTGACCTCTTCCTCTTCTTCACTTATCAGATAACGTTTGGCAGATTGGTGCTATTAATATGTGTTTGTTCATGGTAATGGCTTTGCTAGTGCTCATGCTTTGACACTTATCATACATAGTGTTGAGTGATAAGAGCTATATATACACACTGTGTGTGTGTGTGTGTGTTGTGTGTGTGTTGTGTGTGTGTGTGTGTGTGTGTGTGTTTGGTGCTGATCGGCACAGAGTATCTGGTATTATGGTATTTTAATGATGCTGGTGGAAGCATGTTGGTCCCAAATCTTCAGGTATTGATGAGTTGATATATCTGAGGGCTTATGATTCACATCATTTTCATACTCGTCAAACCTTCAGTGATCCTTTGTCATATGGAGAAGCACCTCCTATGTATGCATCTTTAAATTTGCTGACCGCGTAGGTTCTGTAAATGCTATAAGCTCTTACATCATAAGTCTTCGTGTGAATTAAAGCTGGCGTAATGTCACTCAATTATGTAGCCCATACTCGATTGTGAGAAGGGATCACCAAACCCGCAATGTAAAAACAGCTGGATCATTCTAGTTTCTATGTATTCACCACTTCATTCACAGATGCAAACAAAATATATTTGTCATAAGAGGAATTGAAGGATTAATAGACAATCTGTTAATGTGTCTTTGCCTCTCTTTCCCCAGTTGCCCAGAAGGTTGTGGCCATGAGGAAAAGCAGCAGCTCTCTGTTAGTACAAATCCTCCCTAACT
>NW_024402036.1:0-17000 GCF_016859285.1 Xiphias gladius
TGCACGGTTGGAAATTTAGGTTGACGCTGTTCTTCTTTGTAATAAACCTTTATATGCAATCAAGACGGTGTCAGCGGAGTCTCCTTTGTCCTCTTCACATCATCAATAACTTTAACAATAACTTCAATAACTATATACAACTTCAACTTTACATTCTAACTGAAATGTCTAGAACTCTATACAATCTTTTAATTTTATTTTCTAGAACTGTATTTTAACATTCTAGAATTACTATTTAACATTCCAGAACTGTAACCATTCTAGAGCTGTAGATTAACATTTCTCGTATTGAAATGTAATTGTACATTTGAAACTTCCAATTACTGAACTGTATATTTAAATTTGATACCTGTTCATGTAATGTAATTTAACATCCTAGAAATAAACTTGCACAACCTAAATTTGCACGTTTGGAATTTAGGTTGACGCTGTTCTTCTTTGTAATAAACCTTTATATGCAATCAAGACGGTGTCAGCGAGTCTCCTTTGTCCTCTTCACATCATCAATAACTATAACAATAACTTCAATAACTAAATACAACTTCAACTTTACATTCTAACTGAAACGTCTAGAACTCTATACAATTTTTAATTTTATTTTCTAGAACTGTATTTTAACATTCTAGAATTACTATTTAACATTCCAGAACTGTAACAATTCTAGAGCTGTAGATTAACATTTCTTATTGAAATGTAATTGTACATTTGAAACTTCCAATTACTGAACTGTATATTTAAATTTGATACCTGTTCATGTAATGTAATTTAACATCCTAGAAATATCCTTGCACAACTTAAATTTGCACGGTTGGAAATTTAGGTTGACGCTGTTCTTCTTTGTAATAAACCTTTATATGCAATCAAGACGGTGTCAGGGGAGTCTCCTTCGTCCTCTTCACATCATCAACACCATCTAATAAACTACAATAACTTTAATAACTTTCTACAACTTCAACTTTACATTCTAACTGAAACGTCTAGAACTCTATACATTTTTTCATTTTTTATTTTCTAGAACTGTATTTTAACATTCTAGAATTACTATTTAACATTCCAGAACTGTAGCCATTC
This sequence comes from Xiphias gladius, assembly GCF_016859285.1. NCBI lineage: Eukaryota > Metazoa > Chordata > Actinopteri > Istiophoriformes > Xiphiidae > Xiphias > Xiphias gladius. Next base: position 1,072 of record NW_024402036.1, read on the forward strand.
TAGAGCTGTAGATTAACATTTCTCGTATTGAAATGTAATTGTACATTTGAAACTTCCAATTACTGAACTGTATATTTAAAATTGATACCTGTTCATGTAATGTAATTTAACATCCTAGAAATATACTTGCACCACTTAAATTTGCACGGTTGGAAATTTAGGTTGACGCTGTTCTTCTTTGTAATAAACCCTTATATGCAATCAAGACGGTGTCAGCGGAGTCTCCTTTGTCCTCTTCACATCATCAATAACTTTAAAAATAACTTCAAAAACTATGTACAACTTCAACTTTACATTCTAACTGAAACGTCTAGAACTCTATACAACTTTTTTAATTTATCATTTTCTAGAACTGTATTTTAACATTCTAGAATTACTATTTAATATTCCAGAACTGTAACCATTCTAGACCTGTAGATTAACATTTCTCGTAATAAAATGTAATTGTACATTTGAAACTTCCAATTACTGAACTGTATATTTAAATTTGATACCTGTTCATGTAATGTAATTTAACATCCTAGAAATATCCTTGCACAACTTAAATTTGCACAGTTGGAAATTTAGGTTGACGCTGTTTTTCTTTGTATTAAACCTTTATATGCAATCAAGATGGTGTCAGCGGAGTCTCCTTCGTCCTCTTCACATCATCAACACCATCTAATAAACTACAATAACTTTAATAACTTTCTACAACTTCAACTTTATATTCTAACTGAAATGTCTAGAACTCTATACAATTTTTTAATTTTATTTTCTAGAACTGTATTTTAACATTCTAGAATTACTATTTAACATTCCAGAACTGTAACCATTCTAGAGCTGTAGATTAACATTTCCCATAAGAAAATGTAATTGTACATTTGAAACTTCCAATTATTGAACTGTATATTTAAATTTGATATCTGTTCATTTAATGTAATTTAACATCCTAGAAATATCCTTGCACTACTTAAATTTGCACGGTTGGAAATTTAGGTTGACGCTGTTCTTCTTTGTGATAAACCTTTATATGCAATCAAGACGGTGTCAGCGGAGTCTCCTTTGTCGTCTTCACATCACTAATAACTTTAACAATAACTTTAATAACTTTATATAACTTCAACTTTACATTCTAACTAAAACGTCTAGAACTCTTTACAACTTTTTAATTTTTTATTCTAGAACAGTATTTTAACATTCTAGAATTACTATTTAACATTCCAGAACTGTAACCATTCTAGAGCTGTAGATTAACATTTCTCGTATTGAAATGTAATTGTAAATTTGAAACTTCCAAATACTGAACTTTATATTTAAATTTGATACCTGTTTATGTAATGTAATTCAACATCCTAGCAATATCCTTCCACAACTTAAATTTGCACGGTTGGAAATTTAGTTTGACGCTGTTTTTCTTTGTAATAAACCTTCATATGCAAACAAGACGTGTCAGCGGAGTCTCCTTCGTCCTCTTTACATCATCAACACCATCTAATAAACTACAATAACTTTAATAACTTTCTACAACTTAAACTTTACATTCTAACTGAAACGTCTAGAACTCTATACAACTTTTTAATTTTATTTTCTGGAACTGTACTTTAATATTCTAGAATTACTATTTAACATTCCAGAACTGTAACCATTCTAGAGCTGTAGATTAACATTTCCCGTAATAAAATGTAATTGTACATTTGAAACTTCCAATTACTGAACTATATATTTAAATTTGATACCTGTTCATTTAATGTCATTTAACATCCTAGAAATATACTTGGACAACCTAAATTTGCACGGTTGGAGATTTAGGTTGAAGCTGTTCTTCTTTGTAATAAACCTTTATATGCAATCAAGACGGTATCAGGGGAGTCTCCTTTGTCCTCTTCACATCATCAATAACTTTAACAATAACTTTAATAACTTTCTACAACTTCAACTTTACATTCTAACTGAAATGTCTAGAACTCTATACAATTTTTTAATTTTTAAATTTCTAGAACTGTATTTTAACATTCTAGAATTACTATTTAACATTCCAGAACTGTAGCCATTCTAGAGCTGTAGATTAACATTTCTGGTATTGAAATGTAATTGTAAATTTGAAACTTCCAATTACTGAACTGTATATTTAAATTCGATCCCATTTCATGTAATGTAATTTAACATCCTAGAAATATCCTTGCACAACTTAAATTTGCACGGTTGGAAATTTAGGTTGACGCTGTTCTTCTTTGTAATAAACCTTTATATGCAATCAAGACGGTGTCAGCGGAGTCTCCTTTGTCCTCTTCACATCATCAGTAACTTTAACAATATCTTCAATAAGTATATACAACTTTTTAACTTTACATTCTAACTGAAACGTCTAGAAATCTATACAACTTTATAATTTTATTTTCTAGAACTGTATTTTAACATTCTAGAATTACTATTTAACATTCCAGAATTGTAACCATTCTAGAGCTGTAGATTAACATTTCCGGTAATAAAATGTAATTGTACATTTGAAACTTCCAATTACTGAACTGTATATTTAAATTTGATACCTGTTCATGTAATGTAATTTAACATCCTAGAAATATACTTGCACCACTTAAATTTGCACGGTTGGAAATTTAGGTTGACGCTGTACTTCTTTGTAATAAACCTTTATATGCAATCAAGACGGTGTCAGCGGAGTCTCCTTTGTCCTCTTCACATCATTCACATCATCTAATAAACTTTAACAATAACTTTAATAACTTTCTACAACTTCAACTTTATATTCTAACTGAAATGTCTAGAACTCTATACATTTTTTTATTTTTTATTTTCTAGAACTGTATTTTAACATTCTAGAATTACTATTTAACATTCCAGAACTGTAGCCATTCTAGAGCTGTAGATTAACATTTCCCGTAATAAAATGTAATTGTACATTTGAAACTTCCAATTACTGAACTGTATATAATTTGATACCTGTTCATGTAATGTAATTTAACATCCTAGAAATATCCTTGCACAACTTAAATTTGCACGGTTGGAAATTTAGGTTGACGCTGTTCTTCTTTGTAATAAACCTTTATATGCAATCAAGACGTGTCAGCGGAGTCTCCTTTGTCCTCTTCACATCATTCACACCATCTAATAAAATACAATAACTTTAATAACTTTCTACAACTTCAACTTTATATTCTAACTGAAATGTCTAGAACTCTATACATTTTTTTTATTTTTTTATTTTCTAGAACTGTATTTTAACATTCTAGAATTACTTTTTAACATTCCAGAACTGTAACCATTCTAGAGCTGTAGATTAACATTTCTCGTATTGAAATGTAATTGTACATTTGAAACTTCCAATTACTGAACTGTATATTTAAATTTGATACCTGTTCATGTAATGTAATTTAACATCCTAGAAATATACTTGCACCACTTAAATTTGCACGGTTGGAAATTTAGGTTGACGCTGTTCTTCTTTGTAATAAACCTTTATATGCAATCAAGACGGTGTCAGCGGAGTCTCCTTTGTCCTCTTCACATCATCAATAACTTTAACAATAACTTCAATAACTTTCTACAACTTCAACTTTACATTCTAACTGAAACGTCTAGAACTCTATACAATTATTTCATATTATATTCTAGAACTGTATTTTAAATATTCTAGAATTACTATTTAACATTCCAGAACTGTAACCATTCTAGAGCTGTAGATTAACATTTCAATAAAATGTAATTGTACATTTGAAACTTCCAATTACTGAACTGTATATTTAAATTTGATACCTGTTCATGTAATGTAATTTAACATCCTAGAAATATACTTGCACAACTTAAATTTGCACGGTTGGAAATTTAGGTTGACGCTGTTCTTCTTTGTAATAAACCTTTATATGCAATCAAGACGGTGTCAGCGGAGTCTCCTTTGTCCTCTTCACATCAATCAACACCATCTAACTACAATAAATTTAATAACTTTATACAACTTCAACTTTACATTCTAACTGAAACGCCTAGAACTCTATACAACTTTTTAATTTTATTTTCTAGAACTGTATTTTAACATTCTAGAATTACTATTTAACATTCCAGAACTGTAATAGTTCTAGAGCTGTAGATTAACATTTCGTATTGAAATGTAATTGTACATTTGAAACTTCCAATTACTGAACTGTATATTTAAATTTGATACCTGTTCATGTAATGTAATTTAACATCCTAGAAATATACTTGCACAACTTAAATTTGCACGGTTGGAAATTTAGGTTGACGCTGTTCTTCTTTGTAATAAACCTTTATATGCAATCAAGACGGTGTCAGGGGAGTCTCCTTCGTCCTCTTCACATCATCAACACCATCTAATAAACTACAATAACTTTAATAACTTTCTACAACTTCAACTTTACATTCTAACTGAAACGTCTAGAACTCTATACAACTTTTTAATTTTATTTTCTAGAACTGTATTTTAACATTCTAGAATTACTATTTAACATTCCAGAACTGTAACCATTCTAGAGCTGTAGATTAACATTTCTCGTATTGAAATGTAATTGTACATTTGAAACTTCCAATTACTGAACTGTATATTTAAATTTGATACCTGTTCATGTAATGTAATTTAACATCCTAGAAATATCCTTGCACAACTTAAATTTGCGGTTGGAGATTTAGGTTGACGCTGTTCTTCTTTGTAATAAACCTTTATATGCAATCAAGACGGTGTCAGCGGAGTCTCCTTTGTCCTCTTCACATCATCAATAACTTTAACAATAACTACAATAACTATATACAACTTCAACTTTACATTCTAACTGAAACGTCTAGAACTCTATACAATTTTTTAATTTTATTTTCTAGAACTGTATTTTAACATTCTAGAATTACTATTTAACATTCCAGAACTGTAGCCATTCTAGAGCTGTAGATTAACATTTCCCGTAATAAAATGTAATTGTACATTTGAAACTTCCAATTACTGAACTGTATATTTAAATTTGATACCTGTTCATGTAATGTAATTTAACATCCTAGAAATATCCTTGCACAACTTAAATTTGCACGGTTGGAAATTTAGGTTGACGCTGTTCTTCTTTGTAATAAACCTTTATATGCAATCAAGACGGTGTCAGCGGAGTCTCCTTCGTCCTCTTCACATCATTCACACCATCTAATAAACTACAATAACTTTAATAACTTTCTACAACTTCAACTTTATATTCTAACTGAAATGTCTAGAACTCTATACATTTTTTTATTTTTTATTTTCTAGAACTGTATTTTAACATTCTAGAATTACTATTTAACATTCCAGAACTGTAACCATTCTAGAGCTGTAGATTAACATTTCTCGTATTGAAATGTAATTGTACATTTGAAACTTCCAATTACTGAACTGTATATTTAAATTTGATACCTGTTCATTTAATGTAATTTAACATCCTAGAAATATACTTGCACAACCTAAATTTGCACGGTTGGAAATTTAGGTTGACGCTGTTCTTCTTTGTAATAAACCTTTATATGCAATCAAGACGGTGTCAGCGGAGTCTCCTTTGTCCTCTTCACATCATCAACACCATCTAATAAACTACAATAACTTTAATAACTTTCTACAACTTCAACTTTACATTCTAACTGAAACGTCTAGAACTCTATACAATTTTTTAATTTTATTTTCTAGAACTGTATTTTAACATTCTAGAATTACTATTTAACATTCCAGAACTGTAACCATTCTAGAGCTGTAGATTAACATTTCTCGTATTGAAATGTAATTGTACATTTGAAACTTCCAATTACTGAACTGTATATTTAAATTTGATACCTGTTCATGTAATGTAATTTAACATCCTAGAAATATCCTTGCACAACTTAAATTTGCACGGTTGGAAATTTAGGTTGACGCTGTTTTTCTTTGTATTAAACCTTTATATGCAATCAAGATGGTGTCAGCGGAGTCTCCTTCGTCCTCTTCACATCATCAACACCATCTAAAAAACTACAATAACTTCAATAACTTTCTACAACTTCAACTTTACATTCTAATTGAAATGTCTAGAACTCTATACAATTTTTTAATTTTATTTTCTAGAACTGTATTTTAACATTCTAGAATTGCAATTTAACATTCCAGAACTGTAACCCTTCTAGAGCTGTAGATTAACATTTCTCGTATTTCAATGTAATTGTACATTTGAAACTTCCAATTACTGAACTGTATATTTAAATTTGATACCTGTTCATGTAATGTAATTTAACATCCTAGAAATATACTTGCACCCCTTAAATTTGCACGGTTGGAAATTTAGGTTGACGCTGTTCTTCTTTGTAATAAACCTTTATATGCAATCAAGACGGTGTCAGCGAGTCTCCTTCGTCCTCTTCACATAATCAACACCATCTAATAAACTACAATAACTTTAATAACTTTCTACAACTTCAACTTTACATTCTAACTGAAACGTCTAGAACTCTATACAACTTTTTAATTTTATTTTCTAGAACTCTATTTTAACATTCTAGAATTACTATATAACATTCCAGAACTGTAACCATTCTAGACCTGTAGATTAACATTTCTCGTATTGAAATGTAATTGTACATTTGAAACTTCCAATTACTGAACTATATATTTAAATTTGATACCTGTTCATTTAATGTCATTTAACATCCTAGAAATATACTTGGACAACCTAAATTTGCACGGTTGGAGATTTAGGTTGAAGCTGTTCTTCTTTGTAATAAACCTTTATATACAATCAAGACGGTATCAGGGGAGTCTCCTTTGTCCTCTTCACATCATCAATAACTTTAACAATAACTTTAATAACTTTCTACAACTTCAACTTTACATTCTACATGATACGTCTAGAACTCTATACAATTTTTTAATTTTTAAATTTCTAGAACTCTATTTTAACATTCTAGAATTACTATTTAACATTCCAGAACTGTAGCCATTCTAGAGCTTTAGATTAACACTTCTCGTATTGTAAAATGTAATTGTAAATTTGAAACTTCCAATTACTGAACTGTATATTTAAATTCGATCCCATTTCATGTAATGTAATTTAACATCCTAGAAATATCCTTGCACAACTTAAATTTGCACGGTTGGAAATTTAGGTTGACGCTGTTCTTCTTTGTAATAAACCTTTATATGCAATCAAGACGGTGTCAGCGGAGTCTCCTTTGTCCTCTTCACATCATCAATAACTTTAACAATAACTTCAATAACTATATACAACTTCAACTTTACATTCTAACTGAAACGTCTAGAACTCTATACAATTTTTTTATTTTATTTTCTAGAACTGTATTTTAACATTCTAGAATTGCAATTTAACATTCTAGAACTGTAATAGTTTTAGAGCTGTATATTAACATTTCCCGTATTGAAATGTAATTGTACATTTGAAACTTCCAACTACTGAACTGTATATTTAAATTTGATACCTGTTCATGTAATGTAATTTAACATCTTAGAAATATACTTGCACCACTTAAATTTGCACGGTTGGAAATTTAGGTTGACGCTGTTCTTCTTTGTAATAAACCTTTATATGCAATCAAGACGGTGTCAGGGGAGTCTCCTTCGTCCTCTTCACATCATCAACACCACCTAATAAACTACAATAACTTTAATAACTTTCTACAACTTCAACTTTACATTCTAATTGAAATGTCTAGAACTCTATACAATTTTTTAATTTTATTTTCTAGAACTGTATTTTAACATTCTAGAATTGCAATTTAACATTCCAGAACTGTAACCCTTCTAGAGCTGTAGATTAACATTTCTCGTATTGAAATGTAATTGTACATTTGAAACTTCCAATTACTGAACTGTATATTTAAATTTGATACCTGTTCATGTAATGTAATTTAACATCCTAGAAATATAGTTGCACCACTTAAATTTGCACGGTTGGAAATTTAGGTTGACGCTGTTCTTCTTTGTAATAAACCTTTATATGCAATCAAGACGGTGTCAGCGGAGTCTCCTTTGTCCTCTTCACATCATCAATAACTTTAACAATAACTTCAAAAACTATGTACAACTTCAACTTTACAGTCTAACTGAAACGTCTAGAACTCTATACAATTTTTTAATTTTATTTTCTAGAACTGTATTTTAACATTCTAGAATTACTATTTAACATTCCAGAACTGTAGCCATTCTAGAGCTGTAGATTAACATTTCCCGTAATAAAATGTAATGGTACATTTGAAACTTCCAATTACTGAACTGTTTATTTAAATTGGATACCTGTTCATGTAATGTAATTTAACATCCTAGAAATATCCTCACACAACTTACATTTGCACGTTTGGAAATTTAGGTTGACGCTGTTCTTCTTTGTATTAAACCTTTATATGCAATCAAGACGGTGTCAGCGGAGTCTCCTTCGTCCTCTTCACATTCACACCATCTAATAAACTACAATAACTTTAATAACTTTCTACAACTTCAACTTTATATTCTAACTGAAATGTCTAGAACTCTATACATTTTTTTATTTTTTATTTTCTAGAACTGTATTTTAACATTCTAGAATTACTATTTAATATTCCTGGAACTGTAACCATTCTAGAGCAGTAGATTAACATTTCCCGTAATAAAATGTAATTGTAAATTTGAAACTTCCAATTACTGAACAGTATATTTAAATTTGATACCTGTTCATGTAATGTAATTTAACATCCTAGAAATATACTTGCACAACTTACATTTGCACAGTTGGAAATTTAGGTTGACGCTGTTCTTCTTTGTGATAAACCTTTATATGCAATCAAGACGGTGTCAGCAGAGTCTCCTTCGTCGTCTTCACATCACTAATAACTTTAACAATAACTTTAATAACTTTCTACAACTTCAACTTATATTCTAACTGAAATGTCTAGAACTCTATACATTTTTTTATTTTTTATTTAGTAGAACTGTATTTTAACATTCTAGAATTACTATTTAACATTCCAGAACTGTAGCCATTCTAGAGCTGTAGATTAACACTTCTCGTATTGAAATGTAATTGTAAATTTGAAACTTCCAATTACTGAACTGTATATTTAAATTTGATACCTGTTCATTTAATGTAATTTAACATCCTAGAAATAAACTTTCACAACCTAAATTCGCACGGTTGGAAATTTAGGTTGACGCTGTTTTTCTTTGTATTAAACCTTTACATGCAATCAAGACGGTGTCAGCGGAGTCTCCTTTGTCCTCTTCACATCATCAACACCATCTAATAAACTACAATAATTTTAATAACTTTCTACAACTTCAACTTTACATTCTAACTGAAACGTCTAGAACTCTTTACAATTTTTTTTAATTTTTCATTTTCTAGAACTGTATTTTAACATTCTAGAATTACTATTTAACATTCCAGAACTGTAACCATTCTAGAGCTGTAGATTAACATTTCCCATAAGAAAATGTAATTGTACATTTGAAACTTCCAATTATTGAACTGTATATTTAAATTTGATATCTGTTCATTTAATGTAATTTAACATCCTAGAAATATCCTTGCACTACTTAAATTTGCACGGTTGGAAATTTAGGTTGACGCTGTTCTTCTTTGTGATAAACCTTTATATGCAATCAAGACGGTGTCAGCGGAGTCTCCTTTGTCGTCTTCACATCACTAATAACTTTAACAATAACTTTAATAACTTTATATAACTTCAACTTTACATTCTAACTAAAACGTCTAGAACTCTTTACAACTTTTTAATTTTTTATTCTAGAACAGTATTTTAACATTCTAGAATTACTATTTAACATTCCAGAACTGTAACCATTCTAGAGCTGTAGATTAACATTTCTCGTATTGAAATGTAATTGTAAATTTGAAACTTCCAAATACTGAACTTTATATTTAAATTTGATACCTGTTTATGTAATGTAATTCAACATCCTAGCAATATCCTTCCACAACTTAAATTTGCACGGTTGGAAATTTAGTTTGACGCTGTTTTTCTTTGTAATAAACCTTCATATGCAAACAAGACGTGTCAGCGGAGTCTCCTTCGTCCTCTTTACATCATCAACACCATCTAATAAACTACAATAACTTTAATAACTTTCTACAACTTAAACTTTACATTCTAACTGAAACGTCTAGAACTCTATACAACTTTTTAATTTTATTTTCTGGAACTGTATTTTAACATTCTAGAATTACTATATAACATTCCAGAACTGTAACCATTCTAGACCTGTAGATTAACATTTCCCGTAATAAAATGTAATTGTACATTTGAAACTTCCAATTACTGAACTATATATTTAAATTTGATACCTGTTCATTTAATGTCATTTAACATCCTAGAAATATACTTGGACAACCTAAATTTGCACGGTTGGAGATTTAGGTTGAAGCTGTTCTTCTTTGTAATAAACCTTTATATGCAATCAAGACGGTATCAGAGTCTCCTTGTCCTCTTCACATCATCAATAACTTTAACAATAACTTTAATAACTTTCTACAACTTCAACTTTACATTCTAACTGAAATGTCTAGAACTCTATACAATTTTTTAATTTTTAAATTTCTAGAACTGTATTTTAACATTCTAGAATTACTATTTAACATTCCAGAACTGTAGCCATTCTAGAGCTGTAGATTAACACTTCTCGTATTGAAATGTAATTGTACATTTGAAACTTCCAATTACTGAACTGTATATTTAAATTCGATCCCATTTCATGTAATGTAATTTAACATCCTAGAAATATCCTTGCACTACTTAAATTTGCACGGTTGGAAATTTAGGTTGACGCTGTTCTTCTTTGTAATAAACCTTTATATGCAATCAAGACGGTGTCAGCTGAGTCTCCTTTGTCCTCTTCACATCATCAATAACTTTAACAATAACTTCAATAACTATATACAACTTCAACTTTACATTCTAACTGAAACGTCTAGAACTCTATACAATTTTTTAATTTTATTTTCTAGAACTGTATTTTAACATTCTAGAATTACTATTTAACATTCCAGAACTGTAACCATTCTAGAGCTGTAGATTAACATTTCCCGTAATAAAATGTAATTGTACATTTGAAACTTCCAATTACTGAACTGTATATTTAAATTTGATACCTGTTCATGTAATGTAATTTAACATCCTAGAAATAAACTTGCACAACCTAAATTTGCACGGTTGGAAATTTAGGTTGACGCTGTTCTTCTTTGTAATAAACCTTTATATGTGATCAAGAAGGTGTCAGCGGAGTCTCCTTTGTCCTCTTCACATCATTCACACCATCTAATAAAATACAATAACTTTAATAACTTTCTACAACTTCAACTTTACATTCTAACTTAAACGTCTAGAACTCTATACATTTTTTTTTATTTTTTTATTTTCTAGAACTGTATTTTAACATTCTAGAATTACTATTTAACATTCCAGAACTGTAGCCATTCTAGAGCTGTAGATTAACATTTCGTATTGAAATGTAATTGTACATTTGAAACTTCCAATTACTGAACTGTATATTTAAATTTGATACCTGTTCATGTAATGTAATTTAACATCCTAGAAATATCCTTGCACAACTTAAATTTGCACGGTTGGAAATTTAGGTTGACGCTGTTCTTCTTTGTAATAAACCTTTATATGCAATCAAGACGGTGTCAGCGGAGTCTCCTGTCCTTCACATAATCAACACCATCTAATAAACTACAATAACTTTAATAACTTTCTACAACTTCAACTTTACATTCTAACTGAAACGTCTAGAACTCTATACAACTTTTTAATTTTATTTTCTAGAACTGTATTTTAACATTCTAGAATTACTATTTAACATTCCAGAACTGTAACCATTCTAGACCTGTAGATTAACATTTCTCGTATTGAAATGTAATTGTACATTTGAAACTTCCAATTACTGAACTGTATATTTAAATTTGATACCTGTTCATGTAATGTAATTTAACATCCTAGAAATATACTTGGACAACCTAAATTTGCACGGTTGGAAATTTAGGTTGAAGCTGTTCTTCTTTGTAATAAACCTTTATATGCAATCAAGACGGTATCAGGGGAGTCTCCTTTGTCCTCTTCACATCATCAATAACTTTAACAATAACTTTAATAACTTTCTACAACTTCAACTTTACATTCTAACTGAAACGTCTAGAACTCTATACAATTTTTTAATTTTTAAATTTCTAGAACTGTATTTTAACATTCTAGAATTACTATTTAACATTCCAGAACTGTAGCCATTCTAGAGCTGTAGATTAACACTTCTCGTATTGTAAAATGTAATTGTAAATTTGAAACTTCCAATTACTGAACTGTATATTTAAATTTGATACCTGTTCATGTAATGTAATTTAACATCCTAGAAATATCCTTGCACAACTTAAATTTGCACGGTTGGAAATTTAGGTTGACGCTGTTCTTCTTTGTAATAAACCTTTATATGCAATCAAGACGGTGTCAGCGAAGTCTCCTTTGTCCTCTTCACATCATCAATAACTTTAACAATAACTTCAATAACTATATACAACTTCAACTTTACATTCTAACTGAAACGTCTAGAACTCTATACAATTTTTTATTTTATTTTCTAGAACTGTATTTTAACATTCTAGAATTACTATTTAACATTCCAGAACTGTAACCCTTCTAGAGCTGTAGATTAACATTTCTCGTATTGAAATGTAATTGTACATTTGAAACTTCCAATTACTGAACTGTATATTTAAATTTGATACCTGTTCATTTAATGTAATTTAACATCCTAGAAATATACTTGCACAACTTAAATTTGCACGGTTGGAAATTTAGGTTGACGCTGTTCTTCTTTGTAATAAACCTTTATATGCAATCAAGACGGTGTCAGCGGAGTCTCCTTCATCCTCTTCACATCATCAACACCATCTAATAAACTACAATAACTTTAATAACTTTCTACAACTTCAACTTTACATTCTAACTGAAACGTCTAGAACTATATTCAACTTTTTAATTTTATTTTCTAGAACTTAATTTTAACATTCTAGAATTACTATTTAACATTCCAGAACTGTAACCATTCTAGACCTGTAGATTAACATTTCTCGTATTGTAATGTAATTGTACATTTGAAACTTCCAATTACTGAACTGTATATTTAAATTTGATACCTGTTCATGTAATGTAATTTAACATCCTAGAAATAAACTTGCACAACTTAAATTTGCACGGTTGGAAATTTAGGTTGACGCTGTTCTTCTTTGTAATAAACCTTTATATGCAATCAAGACGGTGTCAGGGGAGTCTCCTTCGTCCTCTTCACATCATCAACACCATCTAATAAACTACAATAACTTTAATAACTTTCTACAACTTCAACTTTACATTCTAACTGAAACGTCTAGAACTCTATACAATTTTTTTATTTTTTATTTTCTAGAACTGTATTTTAACATTCTAGAATTACTATTTAACATTCCAGAACTGTAACCATTCTAGAGCTGTAGATTAACATTTCTTGTATTGAAATGTAATTGTACATTTGAAACTTCCATATACTGAACTGTATATTTAAATTTGATACCTGTTAATGTAATGTAATTTAACATCCTAGAAATATCCTTGCACAACTTAAATTTGCACGGTTGGAAATTTAGGTTGACGCTGTTTTTCTTTGTAATAAACCTTTATATGCAATCAAGACGTGTCAGCGGAGTCTCCTTCGTCCTCTTCACATCATCAACACCATCTAATAAACTACAATAACTTTAATAACTTTCTACAACTTCAACTTTACATTCTAACTGAAACGTCTAGAACTCTTTACAAATTTTTTATTTCATTTTCTAGAACTGTATTTTAACATTCTAGAATTACAATAAAACATTCCAGAACTGTAACCATTCTAGAGCTGTAGATTAACATTTCGTATTGAAATGTAATTGTACATTTGAAACTTCCAATTACTGAACTGTATATTTAAATTTGATACCTGTTCATGTAATGTAATTTAACATCCTAGAAATATCCTTGCACAACTTAAATTTGCACGGTTGGAAATTTAGGTTGACGCTGTTTTTCTTTGTAATAAACCTTTATATGCAATCAAGACGGTGTCAGCGGAGTCTCCTTTGTCCTCTTCACATCATCAATAACTTTAACAATAACTTTAATAACTTTCTACAACTTCAACTTTACATTCTAACTGAAACGTCTAGAACTCTATACAATTTTTTAATTTTATTTTCTAGAACTGTATTTTAACATTCTAGAATTACTATTTAACATTCCAGAACTGTAACCATTCTAGAGCTGTAGATTAACATTTCCCGTAATAAAATGTAATTGTACATTTGAAACTTCCAATTACTGAACTGTATATTTAAATTTGATACCTGTTCATGTAATGTAATTTAACATCCTAGAAATATACTTGCACAACTTAAATTTGCACGGTTGGAAATTTAGGTTGACGCTGTTCTTCTTTGTAATAAACCTTTATATGCAATCAAGACGGTGTCAGCGGAGTCTCCTTTGTCCTCTTCACATCATCAAATCCATCTCATAAAATACAATAACTATAATAACTTTCACAACTTCAACTTTACATTCTAACTGAAACGTCTAGAACTCTATACAATTTTTTAATTTTATTTTCTAGAACTCTATTTTAACATTCTAGAATTACTATTTAACATTCCAGAACTGTAGCCATTCTAGAGCTGTAGATTAACACTTCTCGTATTGAAATGTAATTGTACATTTGAAACTTCCAATTACTGAACTGTATATTTAAATTTCATACCTGTTCATGTAATGTAATTTAACATCCTAGAAAAATCCTTGCACAACTTAAATTTGCACGGTTGGAAATTTAGGTTGACGCTGTTTTTCTTGTAATAAACCTTTATATGCAATCAAGATGGTGTCAGCGGAGTCTCCTTCGTCCTCTTCACATCATCAACACCATCTAATAAACTACAATAACTTTAATAACTTTCTACAACTTCAACTTTACATTCTAACTGAAACGTCTAGAACTCTATACAATTTTTTAATTTTATTTTCTAGAACTGTACTTTAACATTCTAGAATTACTATTTAACATTCCAGAACTGTAGCCATTCTAGAGCTGTAGATTAACATTGCTTGTATTGAAATGTAATTGTAAATTTGAAACTTCCAATTACTGAACTGTATATTTAAATTTGATACCTGTTCATTTAATGTAATTTAACATCCTAGAAATATACTTGCACAACTTAAATTTGCACGGTTGGAAATTTAGTTTGACGCTGTTCTTCTTTGTAATAAACCTTTATATGCAATCAAGACGGTGTCAGCGGAGTCTCCTTTGTCGTCTTCACATCACTAATAACTTTAACAATAATTTTAATAACTTTCTACAACTTCAACTTTACATTCTAACTGAAACGTCTAGAACTCTTTACAATTTTTTTTAATTTTTCATTTTCTAGAACTGTATTTTAACATTCTAGAATTACTATTTAACATTCCAGAACTGTAGCCATTCTAGAGCTGTAGATTAACATTTCTCGTATTGAAATGTAATTGTAAATTTGAAACTTCCATTTACTGAACTGTATATTTAAATTTGATACCTGTTAATGTAATGTAATTTAACATCCTAAAAACATCCTTGCACTACTTAAATTTGCACGGTTGGAAATTTAGGTTGACGCTGTTTTTCTTTGTATTAAACCTTTATATGCAATCAAGACGTGTCAGCGGAGTCTGCTTCGTCCTCTTCACATCATCAACACCATCTAATAAACTACAATAACTTTAATAAATTTCTACAACTTCAACTTTACATTCTAACTTAAACGTCTAGAACTCTTTACAATTTTTTTATTTTATTTTCTAGAACTGTATTTTAACATTCTAGAATTGCAATTTAACATTCCAGAACTGTTACCATTCTAGAGCTGTAGATTAACATTTCCCGTAATAAA